>NC_140956.1:69370911-69525911 GCF_014529385.1 Adiantum capillus-veneris | reverse complement strand
GAGAAGATAGCCCTATGAGAATAGAGACATTGTTTCCTTGGCCACAGCAGTGTGCGGGTCACATACTAGTTCTACTTCAAAGGATTTCCCAATTTTTTATCCTATAACACACTTTGTAATTTTACCATTCTACATCTAATTAAGGCTTAAATGGGTTTTTTGGTCAATTTTTGTGGATTTTTGGTGGAAATTTATGGACTTAAGAGATTTTCTTTTTTGAGGAACGCTTTTGCCTACATAGCGGGCTGATCGTGAATGGATCCAAAACCAAGGTTATGCTTGTAAAGACCCTCAATGACAAAAATCCATGCATTGTATACAACAATGAGCAACTTGAAGTGGTAGATCACTTCAAGTACCTTGGCCTTGAGGTTCCATCCAATCATAAATGGAAGGATTGTGCAATGTGTCGCTTGGAAGCCGAAAAGAGGGCTTATTATGCATTTGAGAACATGTGCAATGCTGGAGAGATCAAGTGTTAGGCTCTCAAAAAGTACCTGTTTGACACATTGGTGACACCAGTGCTTCTTTATGGAGTGGAGGTGTGGGGTGGAAGCATTGGGAAGTCTATTTGGAAAGAGTTTGAGAATGTCCAAAAGCGTTTTCTCACCAAATTTCTCCAAGTCAAGACACAAACACCCTACATGCTCTTACTTCTTGAGTCCGGATCGCTTCCCATTGAGGTCTTGGGCATGCAAAGGGTTGTGGAGTACATGCGTAAGACACAACGTAGCCCTTTGCATCGACTTCCTAGAATTGCATATGAAGCAAGTCAAAAGGTTCAAAAGACATGCAAGAGCAAAATACTAAGTTCGGGGTGGATGCTTGACATCAAGAAATGGTTTGGAAGATGGGATGCATGTCACTTGGTCAAGGATGTGTCGATCGACTCACAAGTTAATGAGGCCTTCTTATAACGCCAATGTATCACGGCTTGGGAGAAATCTGGAGGTTCTCGCTTCAGCCACTACAAATCTCTCTTCTTCTCCGAACGAGGTAACCGAACCCATCCCTATATCCTTGAGCCCATCCCGTTGAGTGCGATCCGCACCATTGCCTCCATTCGTCTTAGCTCCCATTCTCTACGCTGCGAGACAGGACGTTGGGGCACTGGCAAGGAGTGTCATCGACTTTGCACCTTATGCCCTCGTTAAGTGCGAGAGAGTGAGTACCACACACTACGTGAGTGCTCAGCTTTTGACCACATTAGGTCCTCTTTTCCCCATATATTCAGCCATGAGCTCTCCCTACATACCTTCCTCTCCCAACCACGATGTGGACTCTCTATTGCGACACTCATTTCAGCCATTTTTTAGCATCGAGAGTCACTTATGACCTCCACTCACACCACGTGACATGTTCATTTGGTCCCATAGGTCATATTTGACCTCCGAGGACGATGATAGAACTATCTCTCTCTCTCTCTCTCTCTCTCTTTCTCTCTCTCTCTCTCTCTCTCTCTCTCTCTCTCTCTCTCTCTCTCTCTCTCTCTCTCTCTCTCTCTCTCTGTGTGTGTGTGTGTGTGTGTGTGTGTGTGTGTGTGTGTGTGTGTGTGTGTGTGTGTGTGTGTGTGTGTGTGTGTGTGTGTGTGTGTGTGTGTGTGTGTGTGTGTCTATCTATCGCTCTCTATCACTCTTTCTCTGCCAACGGCACATGTGAGGGATCGTTATGAGTTGTTTCCATACCTCTCAGCTGTCGTTAGCAAAAAAAGAGCCCACCCTTATGTTTTTGTAAGTCCTTTGTCTCTCTCTCTCTCTCTCTCTCTCTCTCTCTCTCTCTCTCTCTCTCTCTCTCTCTCTCTCTCTCTCTCTCTCTCTCGCTGCTAATGGCATGCAAGGAAGCAACAAGTGGGAAATTATTACCTTGCACATGCTATTAGCAGAGGAAAACCCAGCTTTTGAATCTCTCTCTCTCTCTCTCTCTCTCTCTCTCTCTCTCTCTCTCTCTCTCTCTCTCTCTCTCTCTCTCTCTCTCTCTCTCTCTCTCTCTCTCTCTCTCTCTCTCTCTGTGTGTGTGTGTGTGTGTGTGTGTGTGTGTGTGTGTAAATCTGCATGAAACTAGGCACACAGAGAAAACATTAATGGATGGCACTTCTTCATGACAAAACAGTACTTGATATCTTGTTGTAGTTGAAAAAACAATTTGTGTGTCTCTTAAATGGTTGTTGATAAGGAACCTTACAGGTATTTTTCATATCTCTCTCTCTCTCTCTCTCTCTCTCTCTCTCTCTCTCTCTCTCTCTCTCTCTCTCTCCATGCATATGTGGCCAGTGAGACCAAAAAACAAAATGCCCATATGAATGGAGTTGTACAATTCATTTAATGACCGTATAATATTATTAACAGCTTGACACATGTGAAATTGAAACTTGATATAATACGATGCATGGTGCAAACGATCGAATCGTTTATTGTGTTGAGGAGAGACAGAGAGAGACAGAGAGAGAGAGAGAGAGAGAGAGAGAGAGAGAGAGAGAGAGAGAGAGAGAGAGAGAGATTCAAAGGGAGAGGATAGAGATTTAATGGGAGAGAGACACAGGTAGAGGGCGAGAGTGAGAAAGTGAGACATAGAGATTCAGAGAAAGAGAGGTGGGGAGATTGTGTGAGAGATAGATAGATAGAGAGAGAGAGAGAGAGAGAGAGAGAGAGAGAGAGAGAGAGAGAGAGAGATAGAGACACATAGATTTGGAGGGAGAGAGGGAGAGAGAGAGAGAAACAGGAGAAACAGAAGAGCAACCAAGTCCATTCAACAATGCCGAGCCTAGGAAAAGGTACTTCTTGTTGCACACACGTTTGTTTGCATTTTCCTTTCAATCGTCTATTTGGAAGTAGTCTCATTTTCTTGAACGGCGCACATATTGGGCAGAATGTTGAGTTCATGCATGCCTGCTGCCGTTTGCAAAAAACACCAGGTACTTTGCTAGACTTCTCTCACTGTATTATATTGATATAGGCACCTTTGCTTTTTTTTCCTCATGTTCTAATGACGCCCAGTGTTTTGTGCACTTTGGCACATTTATTTGGTCTACATAGGCAAAACTTTACCACATTAGCTGCAAAAGTGTGTAAACAAGGCACTTTTTAATTGTAAAATTCCATGTAAATTGGCTTGGCATTTTAAGCAGGTCTGCACTTTGTACATGATGCCAAGTCCAAAATGTGTGCAAATCTCTCAACTTTAAGGGTTTTAGGATATTTAAATAATCTCAAATCAAAGGTCTTTTGACCTCAGCCAAAGGTTGTAACTGTTTCCAAATTTTAATATGAAGAAATTCAAGAGGAGCAAAGAGTCGTGGGTGATGGGTGGTTGAGGAAGTTGGAAACTCTCTCTTCCTTTATCAACCTCTCTCACGGATCTTTCAAACTCTCTTGCATTGGCACAACTCTTGCTCTCTCTTCTCTGCTTGCTTTCTTGCCATATCCATGGAAGGTGAGGGAGAGAGTGAGGATGATGATTTTTTGTGTGCCATAGCCATAGCTTGACTTTTTGAGTGTATGTGGGCATTTTCTTGGTAATGGGAATCTCTTTGGCAGTGACTGCTACAGACGGGAGCGTGGCTGCCCTGCGAAATACCCGAAATAACACAATAAACAACATAAAACAGGCTAATCGGCATACCTGGCACAATCACGTGGTCGCATGATCGCAAGATACACGAACAGAGAGCGAGAGAGATTGAGAGAGCACGTGCAGGCGCACCTCCTAGAGCGGAGTGCTACGCCGGCACGGCGAGAGAGAAGAGGGGAGAGATGAGAAGAGCAAAGCAGACACTGGGTGCAATATCCCCCCATGCAAGAGTGACCATTTCCCTCTTGCACGTATTTAATTTATAGATTCTTGAATGGTCAAAGTGAGTACAAACTGGCTGGCCGGACATAATTGGCCAAAGCTCATAAAGAGCTCTTGAATAATCAAATATACATAAAATATAACATCCTTCTGCATAATCCATTATCTTCTGATGCTCTTGCCACCTGTCAGCTGCAATGGATAATAAAATATCAATTCTATAACATACCTCTCCGTTGGAAAGCAACTGTCCTCAGTTGCGAAGATAGATATGTGCAAACAATACTTGTCAAAAACAGTGATTAGTATGTTGTGTCAAAACATCTCATAATGAAAGAAAAATTTATGAAACTAAGCAACATTAGCTTATGCATGCCGTCATCCACATACTACCTATTCTAGTATCCCATACCACTAGAATATGCAGTATATGTCATATCCTGATGAATCAAGATATCATTGGTCACACTCATCAAAATCAATTCTCATAATGGCAAGTCTCATCACATAAACACTGCCGTAATAATCACCAGATACCAAATCCCAATCCAATTCCAATTCCACAATGTAATTCCAAATCCAAATCATTTTTATTATGTACGCTGGTAGCAAAATCATACCAGTTGTAGTGGTGGCCAGCCACTGCAGCATGATTTTGTGATTGGTGTTGCCTAAATCGGAGAATCTACACTAATAAGACGTGCTACCTAAACCGGCGAATCCGCACTAATGCTGCCTAAATAGGCGAATCTGCATTGGATATTGTTTAAAAAGCGTGAATCTGTAGTTTGTTGTTGTGCTGCCTAAATCGGCGAATCTGCACTAGATGAGCATTGACACACTGCCTAAATCGGCGAATCTGTGTGCATGTGACCAATAGACTAGACAAGACATAAATGAGAAAAAGTATATTTACTACGTTGTCGACATCACAGTGCAGTCTATCACCAAAGGACTTACAAATGGTTGTGCACTGTCCCAGAGCCCCTTAGCTCGCATGAGTAGCTGCATAGCTTACTGACAAATCATCTGAATAAAAATGTCTTTCAATACAATTAGAGGGCACGACCTTAGCAGTGTAAGAGAATATCATAAAATTGGATAAAATATGGTTAGGAGATTAGTACGAAAGCTGTAAAAATGAGTTTGCAAAATAAAGTAAAGAGATTACCTGTCTGACGTTCTCGCATGATGGTCTGCATAACTTTTCTCAAAAACAAAGCACTAAAAACAATTGCTTGTTAAATTTAAGAAGACGTTAAGAATTGCAGATTAAATTCATTAACATTTGAAACGCCATGAAGGAAAAATTTGATGCAAAGTTCGTTTGCCAAGAAAAGAGAATAAAAGTAGACATTTTCAAGTAAAAATGAGCGGATAATAGAGGTGTGAGCTAAATTGACAGGGTGATTTGCAAGATTAGGATGACCAGTGGATATCGGTCGTCAGAGAAAGTGAGGACACACTCAATGTATGAATGTTAGGATAGGTCAAAACCAGGTCTCCTAAAGTAGTTTACCTCAAATTCGGGCAGAGAGGTAAATATCCTTCAATAAACATAGTCTTTTGTGAAGGAGTATGGGAAACATTGGCAGTGATGTGATACATAAGCAAATAAGTGGAACTATATCAAGTAATATGTAACAAAAATTGCAATACCATTGGAACAAAATAGAGCAATCAATTTGAAAATCTAATTCCATTACATCACTGTTTGTATATTATGCCATTAATTATGTATTGTAAGATTATACCCATTTGTAGTCTGGATAGCAGTCACTTTAAGTGTTGGTAGCTAGAAGTGGATGTAGTTAGAGTTCTCCGATGGTCATGCATGTAATACTTAGGCCTGATACATATTGATCATGCACAAAATATTGAAGGTGAGGGAAAATACATCCCAATGACAGATACCTAGCATGTGACAATTGTGATAGGACCGTAGTACGTGAGCACCTCACACGACACCAAAACCATAAAAGAATTTTGACGATCAACACTATATCCATTGCTTTACAAAAATTTGAAACATGAAGAAAGTAATCATGAGTCTCCTTTGAGAGAACCTAATAACTTAAGCCTTAGCAAAAATTCATTGTACTGTTGCACAATTTTGACAATGATTCAGACATCAACTTCAAGCTATGAAAGTCGACCATATGGAACACTCACAGTAAGTATGTGTGTGTGTGGTTGTGAATGTGGGTATGCATATATCATCGGAAGTGACGAGTGAGTGTCACCGACTTGCGAGGTTGGGTACAATCGAATATAAAAGTAGGGTCCGCAGCTCGGGTGTAGTATTGATATCAATAGTGATCCAACAGGTAAGGGGGAGAGAGATAGAAATGAATTGAAATGTTATATTAACCTTTAACCGGCATCAAAAGGACATAATTATCTATGAGAGAAAATTCGTGTGATTGCTGAAAAGCTTGTCAATGGCCGCTGCAGTAAGTATCACCAGCTGGAACCCTTCCTTTAGCAAGGCCGCAAACGCTGCGAGAGACAAAGAGAGAGACTCCTAGCATGTGAAAGCCCTAGTTATGATCTCTCGCTGTGTGTCTGTCCTAGTTCTTTGCTCGCATCTCGCGAGCTTGCGTGAAGTAGTACACAAAGGCCTTGACTCTTGAACTAGAGCACTGAGTCACGTAGGGAAGCGCTGTGAAAGCGGGCAAAGGGAGCTTGCAGGTCGTGAAGTTGAGGGTCATGGGAGGACGAATAAGTAGAGCATGAGCATGAAGTGTGCCAGCTGCTGAGGTACTGAGCTTGTTGCCATATTGTAGGGGGCCAATGCGATCGGCAGCAACTCTTGCAAGCAACTAGATTACTTTGTTAGCTCAAGCTGAATTAAGTCAAGTCATGCTTCTTGTGGATCATCGGCTTCATCAGGTATTTTGATTCGAATGTTCTGCTGATTATATTGGATATCTCCGGCGTCATGGGAGGGTGACAGGGATGGTGACTCACATACTCAGAAAATGGCGTCCACCTCTCTGGTGATAGTAGATAAATCTACCTCTCCATTATGTGTCTGGTCTCTGTGTGTCTGTCCTCAAGCTTTTGCCTCATGGGACCAAAACACACACTTGTGTCAAAGTGAAGGTAATCACACTGCAAACTGCCTCCCAAGGTTTACCGAAAAAGCTCGCTAATATAATATGGTGCCAAGGATCCCAAGATATGCTCTTGGACACAAAAAAGAGCCACCTCATGCGCCACAACATCATGTGATTGCGCTCCAATCTGGTTCCTTGCGCCAGTCACTGAGAAGCTGCGGCATTGTCCGCCAGGGTAGGTAGTCGCCAAGGGGGAGGGGGGGAGCACTCTTGTGTGGGTGGCAGAAGCAACAGGTGAGGGGGAGAGGTTAGTGAAATAAAGTCGAGAGAGAGAGAGAGAGAGAGAACACTCGACGGCTGCAGTTGATTATTTGCATGGGTGGACCGTTCTAGTGGTAGGGAGGTAACTGCAAACCAAGAGGCAAGGAAGTGAGCGTCGGATGGTTGCATGGAGGCGTAAAAGCAAACTAGGTGGCGGCTAAGCATGAAAGAAAAACGGCCCAACCGTAGTGTATGGAGTATGGTTGGTTAAAAGTGGTTGCGGCCTCAGCTTTTCATGGAAGTGGTTGCAGACGAGGGGTCGATAGATGAGGGATTGTGGCGGCTGAGGGTTTGCAAGCAGAGGCAGAGAGAGAGAGAGAGTGGGATGACGGCTGAAAAGAACCAGAGAGAGAGAGAGAGAGAGAGAGAGAGAAAGAAAGATGTTATTTAGTGGTTGCATGGCCGTTCAAAAGGAGAGAGGCAGCTAGTGTAAGGTAGGAGCTGGGAGCTGAGAGCGTAAAAGCGGCGCAGGGATTCTCAGTCGCAGAAGTGATCATTTGTGCCTGAGAGTGGGAGAGAGTGAGGCTGTTGTTCTGCAAGCGCAAGGGATGGAGGGGGCAGTTGGAGGACTGAAAAGTGTATGGCTGTGGGTGTCTTGAAGCTCGTGGTCACGAGGGCAGCTAAAGCGTGCTCTGGCAACATGAGTTGGTAAGAGTTGCGTCCAAAAAAGGTGTGGGTAGCAATGATGTACAGCAGATGGGCACCGTCGCGCGAGAGAGAGAGAGAGAAAAATGGAATGTGGGTTGATCTACTGCAGAGTAGATCGCATGCTGGCATCTGGTGTCTCTCTATGTGTGTGTGTGGCATGGGATTAAAGAGAAAGCGGCGTCCACACACTGTGTGCTCTTGTGTAGTGAACTCCCGCTTCAGCATGGCGGTCAGAGAGAGAAAGTTGGGTGGCTACCGACTGGAGAGAGAGAGAAAGAAAGTGGACGACTGGCAGCTGCCTACATGGCGGTTGGGTAGGGTCGTAGTCTGGAGATGGTCCCCATGCAAGCCACATGGATTGAGTGGCACTAATTTTGTAGATGACGTGAAGAGCGCCTTCAGATGGGATGGCGAAACCTGCTGGCGAAACTGCTGTGGTTGTTGGGGTTGGGAAATTATTTTTTTTCACTGTGCATAACCTTTAGTGAGCAGGGCGCAAAAGTGTGTGAGAGAGTGAGAACGAGAGGGAGCATGAGTGTGTGTGCGCGCGCGCTAAAAAAAATGTGGTTAGTGATAGAGAACGGGAGATGGGTTGCGGCCGCCATGGAGGGATTGGTTCTTGCCCAGATGGTGATGCCGTCTCGCGAGCTATTAGTATGGTGTTGAACTACGATAATGTTTGTTGATGATCTCACTACCGAACATCAAGGGGTAGCGTAATTGATGCTGCTAGCTGGTGGTCATTGATGGGGTGGGGTACTCCATTATTCTGTTGATGATCGAAGGCGCTACAAAGGATCTCACGCTGCTTGCCTCTGAGTCTCACCAAAATAAGTTGAGGTCGTTCTTACTAAGCTAAGATATGGTGGTCTCCTCCCTTTTTCTTCTCCACTCGGACACTCCCAAGGTCTCTCGGTGTATTCTTACCGCAAGCTATCGGGAATTATTCTTCTTCTCGTAGTCCAGAGGAAACTAATCAACCTTCTAGTACTGATAAATCAACCATCCTAGGCTTAACTATATAAACAATATAATAGCCCAATCTCTTTCTTTCCGTACTTTAATTCAAACACTTGCATCATATTAGCAAGTGTTAATGATATTAACAGTCATAATTCCTTCATTAATCCTTTTTAATCCCCTCTCTACTACTTAATCTTTCATAATATCCTATTTAAGGCCGTATGTTAATCCCTTCTTTTTATTGTGTATTTTCATTAAGTTTAATCTGTTCAATTACGATGTTTAATTATTATAATCTCACTACTAATTACTATATCATAACAACGAAGAATAAACTGTCTTTAATTTCAAGATGACCAACTATATCATATAATCAATACTAATTATTATAAATTGAAGCAATTACCAAAATCTACAAGCATAAGGAAACAAACACTTAGCTTCTACTTGTAGAAAATCTTCAGTCTTGGAGCGAAGCCTACGCTCTGATACCATTGCTACAGACGGGAGCATGGCTGCCCTGCGAAATACCTGAAATAACACAATAAACAGCATAAAGCAGGCTAATCGGCATACCTGGCACAATCACGTGGTCACATGATCGCAAGATACACGAACATAGAGCGAGAGAGATTGAGAGAGCACGTGTAGGTGCACCTCCTAGAGCGGAGTGCTACGCCGGCACGGCAAGAGAGAAGAGGGGAGAGATGAGAAGAGCAACGTAGACACTGGGTGCAATCTCCCCCTGTGCAAGAGTGGCCATTTCCCTCTTGCACGTATTTAATTTATAGATTCTTGAATGGTCAAAGTGAGTACAAATTGGCCAGCCGGACATAATTGGCCAAAGCTCATAAAGAGCTCTTGAATAATCAAATATACATAAAATATAACATCCTTCTGCATAATCCATTATCTTCTGATGCTCTTGCCACCTGTCAGCTGCAATGGATAATAAAATATCAATTCTATAACAGTGACAAGCGCAAGTCCAAAACGGACCCCGACGCCCTCCTCTACTCCAGGGTCATGCACGCCGAGCTTGTCACGGGAAGTAAATAGGGGGCACCACCTAGCTTTGAGCGGTTAGGACGCGGACAATAGTGATTTAAAATAACACTAATACTGCACACCGTAGAGAGAGGGAGAGAGACATAGACATAGATTATGAAAACCCCTCGTGATGTGAGGGCAATCTTGATTCAAAGTGGTATTTACAGAAAACTCAGTTTTGGCGAGATGGAAACCATGGTGACACACACACACACACACACACAGCCCATAGTGCATTCTCTAGGAAAAATCCCATATACACGGAGATTCTACCCTTGTGTGTGGCGACCCTTGGAGTCAGGGTGTGTGCATGTGTTGACGACGGGTCAACAACACGACACATAACTCAACAAAGCCTTATTCTTTGAGAGTTATGGAATAGTGAGGATTATGGTTAGAAACATCAATTTATAATAAGTAGATAGTCTAGTAGCAGAAGATGGGTGCAATGGCACTTCCAGATTGTAAATACAAAGCTATTTAACCCTTCAAACTCTATTTTAGGTTTAACTTAAGGTGACCTTCGTATATAAGGTACCAAGGTCATTTTTGTAAAGACACACAACTTTTATGATAATCATAGTTTTAGCATTGTCCTCTACTCTGTGTGAGAGAGGAAGAGAGAGAGTGTGAGCTTCATCCTGGCCTACTCCCCGCTCCTTCATTGCATTATGGATCCGACTGCACCATCGCGCTAGCCTCAGCAAGAGCTACGCGACAACACCAAGCATTTCTCGCAGAACGAAGCATACGCGCTTGCATATCTACGAGCTCTTTGCGACTGTGAGTATATCAAACAATGTTTGTTTTCTGCCTGCAAGTAGTCATTAAAATCATAGCGACATAAGCTACGTTTAGATACTCATAGATTTCAGTTTCACGCACTTTCAAAATTTAGTTTTGTCTTCATACGCATTTTTCGCAGATGGGTTTAGAGCTAGGGTTTTGGGTGTAGAGGCTTAGGGACAGGTGTATCAAAGTGAGGGGATGGTGTTCCTTAAGTTTCGTATGATTCTGGTATGATTTAATTGGTTTCCTTCCATTGTGTGTATGTGGCTTAGGTGGTGTAGTTGAGAGTAGTGAGATTCTAGGTTTGGTTTAGTTGGCCTTCTAGAGTGTTGTATGTGTAGGATGGTCTCAGTCTGACAAGCTAAAGAGATTTCCTCTATGTGCCTATCGTGTCATCTGTGTCCTCGATTGACATTATGTTGATCTAGGTTTTATTGCATGCACTTTATGGGTGGTGTGATTCGCTCCCGCAACATTGGTGCTATTGCCCTGGGACACAAGGACTTAGGTAGGTATTCCTACTAACACTCGTGTGATGGTTGCTTGTTTTAGTTTCATCTATAGAAGGCATTTTTCGTAAGTGGATCCGGAAGAGGTTTTTCCACGATCAAGTGGATACCCAGGAAGCGTGTGTCTTGCCGAGGGTCTGTAACTAGGTAGATTTAGTTAGGATATGTAGATTAGAGTAGTTGTTGCTGGTGGTCAAGTGGTTTGTGAGGTGATAAAAGAGTTTTCTAGTCCGTGTGTGGCATTGAAGTGTTTTTCTACTCATAGATACAAAACCCCATATGATTTGTAAGAGTAGCTTTAGGTAAGTGATGTGATATTGATCTAGAGCTATTCATCTCACTGATTTATTTGCTAAAGTGCTTGTTTGCATTCATGATCTCTGAAAAGTGTGCTTTTGAGGAAAAAGTGCAATAAAAAGAGTTTTGTTGACTTTTTTGCATGACTGATTGATGTTGAGCATATAAGAGGGCATGTGCAAGGGGTCTGTGAACAAAAACTGCTATTCTATAAACTTGGACTTTATACGTGTATAAAGTCTCAAGGGGCATCTGGAGACCAAATTTGAAAAATCTGACTGCACCAGTGTGTTCAAAAGGCATCATTTACCCTAGGAACACCTCGACACATAACTCAACAAGCCTTATTCTCTGAGAGTTATGGAATGCTGAGGATTATGGTTAGAAACATCATTTATAATAAGTAGGTAGTCTAATAGCAGAAGCCAGGGTGCAATGGCACTTCCAGATTGTAAATACAAATCCATTTAACCCTTCAAACTCTATTTTAGGTTTAACTTAAGGTGACCTTAGTATATAAGGTACCTAGGTCATTTTTGTAAAGACACACAACTTTTATCATAATCGTAAGTTTTAGCGTTGTCGTCTACTGTGTGTGAGAGAGGAAGAGAGAGAGTGTGAGCTTCATCCTGGCGCTACTCCCCGCTCATTCATTGCATTGTGGATCCGACTGCACCATCGCGCTAGCCTTAGCAAGAGCTACGCGACAATGCCAAGCATTTCTCATGGAACAAAGCATACGCGCTCGCGTATCTATGAGCTATTTGAGGTTGTAAATATATCAAATGATGTTTGTTTTTTGCGTGCAAGTAGTCATTAGAATCGTAGCAACATAAGCTACGCTTAGGTACTCATAGATTTCAGTTTCAGGCACTTTCAAAAATTTTCTCTGTCTTTATACACGATTTTTGCATATGGGTCTAAAGCTAGGGTTTTGAGTGTAGAGGCTTAGGGACAGGTGTATCCTAGTGAGGGAATGGTGTTCATTAAGTTTTGTACAATTCTGGTATGGTTTAGTGAGTTTCCTTTTGTTTGTGTGTATGTGAGCTAGGTGGTGTAGTTGAGAGCAGTTAGATTCTAGATTGTGGTTTAGTTGGCCTTCCAGAGTGTTGTATGTGTAGGATGGTCTCAACCTGACAAGCTAACAAGATTTCCTTCGTGTGCCTATCGTGTCATCTGTGTTCTCGATTGACATTATGTTGATCTAGGTTGTGTTGCATGCACTTTATGGGTGGTGTGATTCGCTCCCGCAACAGCATGGCTTCCTTCTCAAGTGCTGCCCCTGATAGTAACCTCTCAGTGTTCTTTTATTGCATTAGTTTAGGATAATATGATTAGGTTAGGGCCCTAATTAGGAAAGACAAAGCAAGGATCCGAGTCCCAAATGGTTCACCCTTACTTTGTTTTAGGAGAACCTTAAAATGATATCTCCTAGGTGGGCTTTTGTGACCATCACCTAGAGAGAGGTGGCAATATACGATTGGTTTTTTATACAAGGTTTTGGCTTAAAAATGAAAAAATAGATTACCCTACGGATGTTTACTACGGAGATGCGTTGTGAACGAGATGCCGGTGAATGTGGGCTTTGCTCGTGCGTTGTTGTAGCATGTTTGTCACTTTCGAGGCCGGTCGGGGCATGCCTTCGGCATCATTTCTTGATTTGTCATCATCGTCGCGTGGCTTTTGTCCCCGGGGCATTCGCTCTATATACAAAATGGGACGCCACCTGCGAGCAGACAGCTTTGATAAAACCCCTATGTACAACTCATATTAGGGAATATGACCCCCCTTTCTACGCTTATACAACAATCAATGAATAAAACTAGCATACCCCTATCTTACATATAAAATTTAGGTCTCACATAATCTGATTAAGTAAAACTAGTCAAAGAGTGTGTAGCATAGTAAGTGACAATGTACTAAGGAATGAATTCTATTGATAACTACATATACCCTCAATGTGTCTTAGTTTGACTTTCAAACTATGTGCCCGATCAACCTGTACTCTAACTACTCGTCCCCCAATTCTGACCCATTCAAAGATGGTGTAAATCATCCCTTGACGTGTGCCAAATCAACCCTTATCTATGA
This sequence comes from Adiantum capillus-veneris, assembly GCF_014529385.1. NCBI lineage: Eukaryota > Viridiplantae > Streptophyta > Polypodiopsida > Polypodiales > Pteridaceae > Adiantum > Adiantum capillus-veneris. The sequence continues at coordinate 69,512,395 of NC_140956.1, read as the reverse complement.
CCGGCTTGATGCAAAATTTGATGTGTGACCTGATAAAAAACTTTCCCAAAATTCATCCAAGCTCTAGTGCACACTTGTGACCAATCGTTACAAGTAATCATCCCGGGTCAGTTCCCCTCCCCCCCCCTAAATATGAAACCGCACTCCCTTATTTTTAAGCTTGAAAGATAAATTATTGGGGGGCCGCCCCTAGCTTATACGCCTATGTAACTTGTTAAAAAACCCCCCTCCCTTGCACTTACGTGGTGCGGTAAGTTTTCCATGGTGAATCCCCGGGTTTTTGTCCTTCTTCTTCGTTGTTTGGGCATCGATATTGAACTCCTTCGGTCTTTTCTTCTTGTGCGTGCGTATGGAATGCGTGTGTTTTTTTGGATGGGCTTGTGCGAGTGCATATAGTGTACCTATGTGTGTATGTGCACGTGCTTGTGAGTGTGTATGTACGTGCTCGTTAGTGCTTGTGAGTGTGTATATAAGTGTTTGTGTATGTTAAGAGAGAGAGGGACGTCATTTACTGAATCGAGAGAGAGAGAGAGAGAGAGAGAGAGAGAGAGAGATAGTGAGAGAGCGAGAGATGGATAGGATTCTGTGAGGGTGTGTGTGTGTGTGTGTGTGTGTGTGTGTGTGTGTGTGTGTGTGTGTGTGTGTGTGTGTGTGTGTTTAAGTATGAAAAATCCCTTCATAATTGAACCATACTTAGACAATTGTATTACATAATATATTAAATAACAATATTTTAAAAACAAATGTCATAAAACTCAATTAACATTTCATATACAGAAATACATCATTCTGTATCTAATGGGGATAATACAGTTATTTAGATCAAAAATTTGATCTCTAATCATTACAAATTGATATCTCAGTTTTGTATCGCTATGTGTCCACCCTTTGGGATGAGCTTCTACTACCTCTATATGGAGAAGGATCCAGCTGTTACCTACATCCATACAAAAACATTCAGTTAGAACTGGCTATGTTTGTGTGTATTGCAGGTCTGGACACTGGATCCAGTTGTCATCCATGTCACGCTTGTAGACCTAGTTTACAGCCTACCCTTAGGATTGATCATTAAGTTGAGCTTTTAAGTAAGATAACCTTTGATTATCCAATCATGTGTATCCCAATATTCATTGGGTTTCCCCAAAGAAATGATGTTAATGACTACTACCATATATGATGCAGATACCTATGTATTTTCAATAATTTTGGTTCAAAGATCATTGTAGACTTCCTGACGAAAATTGGACAGCATCTCCCTTGTAATCCGATTACTATTTCAAATCCTCAGTTTATGCCATCTCTCAATGAGACCCTCACAGGAGGTTTACCGCATCATTAATGAAAAAACCATGTATGTCATGTGTCAAAACCTAGCAATACATCACATATCACTAGCACATATAACCGTCCTTATAAAAATCTGGTAGCATCTTGTTTGTATCTCAAAAAGGTTTTTGAAAAACATATCCTTGATTACATTTACGTCTATATGTTATGTAATGAGAATTGATCCCAAAAAAAACCAAACCTGTAGTTATCATAAACACCCCGTAAGACTATGAATAAAATGACTTTGCTTGAGGAATCCTATTTCTTTAAGTTTACCCAATCACACAACTAAGAAAGTTATAAGATATTTCCCACATCCCATAATGATGTTTGTCATCCAAATTTAGAATAACTAGTCTTAGAGAACCAAGTAAGACATCATCCCAAAATGGCATGCGTTTATCTCAATATGCAACAAAACCAATACCGCCTGACTAACCAAATTCAGACAGATTCTTGCTTGTAAATAGAACAATTATACAAGCCATTCATTTATGCCAATCAAAGAGAATAAGATCTCAGTGTGTAAGGTTAACATTGTCTGTTTGACCAAATTCGGACAGCATCTTGTTTGTAAATCGAACAAAATTTCAAAATTTCAGTATGTGCCATCTCATAGTGAGATCCTCCACGGGAGGTTTACGGCTTACATTCCTCGCGTACACCCAAGTTCCTTTTTTAATTTATGAAAACAAAAAGTCACTAAAGCATAGCTTTTTCAATGCATTAAAAGAATACCAACCCTTTCCTCACTTTCTCATAAGGCAGTTTATAAGTTTATGCATTTTGCAAAATGAACAATTTCATAAAAAAGCCAGATTGCTATATTTATCGAGACACTCTAAGATAGCTTTTAAGGCTAGTTCAACACCTATTTTTTACCTTGCAATGTAATATGTAAGATCTTTATAACTTCAATGTTTTTTTTGGACTCATCATTCTTCATACAGAACCACCAGGCAGTGTATCATAACGGTCACAGTATAAAAAAACTTTAAATGACTTAGCATTCTTGGTATGTCTATTAACAGATTCCAAAATCATGATTATCTTGCTTATTTTAATATAACCAAATTCTAAGTAGATTTATGAAATTTCAGCAGCATCTCCCCTGTATTTTAAACAAAGTTTTAAAAAATCTCCAAAAACCCATGCCATCTCACCAAGAGACCCTCACGGGAGGATTAAGGTCCAACTCACCTTACCATAATGCTTTTAAAATTATATTCCCTTACGATGGTTTGAAGTCCTGAAATAATTATACTTCCAATGTATGAAGCATAAAAAAACTTCATGATATGCCAGAATCTTCACGTAACCGCAACCCAATTTGGTAGCCTTTCCTCTTTAGAATGAGCTATCCTTAAAAAATGGTGCCATCTTTCTCGAGATATTTCAAGGGATGTTTAAGGCGAAGACATCTTGACAAACCCACAGTACCATAAATGAGATTGATATAGTTCCTATGTTTCTTATGCACAACATAAATTGATTTTCCTACACATCTCCCAACTTCTAGAAGCATTGAGCTAAAATATTCATATGTACTATCAGTGAACATAGTTTGTTCAAGACAAATTACTCTATACAAAGCATGAACACGTATCATGACCAGATTCTAAACAAGTGAATTGGCACCTACCTGTGTAGGCGGTTGTTGCATATTGCCCTTATGGTAGATAGAGATCCTGTTGTTGCAGATCAGGAATGACCATTGAGAGAGCCGATCTTTTCAATCTAACGCTAAAAGAGACCCATCGAGAGCGGGTGAGAGTTCATAGGTGATAACTTACAAGAATCTGCTAGTTGGTGTGTGTGTGTGTGTGAAAGAGATAGAGATAGCGAGAGGTATTACACGTGGGGAGATTAGAGAGAGAACTAATCTCATACGAAAAGGGCCAACATGTAGTCTCAGCCTGATACGCACTCTGTGTGTTTGTGTGTGTGTGTGTGTGTGTGTGTGTGTGTGTGTGTGTGTGTGTGTGTGTGTGTGTGTGTGTGTGTGTGTGTGTGTGTGTGTGTGTGTGTGTGTTGAGATGTATCACCTGGGTGTCTCAGCCCGATACGCACTCTGTCTGTGTGTGTGTGTGTGTGTGTGTGTGTGTGTGTGTGTGTGTGTGTGTGTGTGTGTGTGTGTGTGTGTGTGTGTGTGTGTGTGTGTGTGTGTGTGTGTGTGTGTGTGTTGAGATGTATCACCCGGGTGGCACTAAAGCATCACAAGGGGGCGGCAGTAAAGAATCCGGCATGTATCTGCTCGAATAGAGGACGCACCACGCTGGGGTACATAGACGTCTGCACTGTCATAGGCTTACACACTAGGAGCCCCTCAAGGAGATAGAGAGAGAGAGAGAGAGAGAGAGAGAGAGAGAGAGAGAGAGAGACACAGATAGACAGACAGAGTTGCGTGCCTGATGTCTGGGTGTTAAGGTTGAACCCGCAAGGAAAGCAAGTGCTCATAGAAAAAACGTAGCCCCATTATTCTGAGAGCGCAGCAGAGAGAAGGCCCAACACTATACTATTGAGAACAAAAGAAAGGGTCCACCTCGTATATAGCCCGCGAATGTATGCTCCTGAGTCCTCATGTTGAGAGTGTAGATAAGGGATAATGAGCCAATGAAAGGGGACCAAATGCACTCCAAGATTGAAGATATTATATAATGGAGCACAACCACTCAATTCGAGACAGCCTCCTACACATAGGGGCCTCTTAAGCATAGGTATGTCACTTAGTCTCTAGATCAGACAAAGTGAGGACGAACCGGATAGACTGAGAACAAGAATAGGGTATGTTATAGCCCACGGTATCGGCCAGCGTGTGTAACAGAGAAAGAACCGCAGGCTTGTTATAGCCAGACGGAGTCAACTCCCCTTTTTTTTTGGAAAAATCCCAAGTTTGGTAGACTCCAACTCATCAAAGCTAGGAGTTTTAAAACCAAACCATGTGAAAACTGCCAAATTGGCTATGGGTTGGCACTCTCAGAGCAAGGACTGGCGAGTGTAAAAAGAAGGCTTACATGTGCACTTCTAAGTATGGGTGTTAGTGCTTGAGAACGCAAAGAAAGAATGAGTACATATAGAAGGATTCGCAACCTCACCACTACTGAGAACGCAATCGAGAGAAGGATTTATGAAAAGAACTATTGCATATCCACTAACTGACTCCAGTTAGGTATCCCATGAATGAGCCACAGTTTAGGTAGGTCACATGTAGGCACGGTTGTTCACAACCCCAGAATAGGAAAAATGTAATTTTAATGTAGAGGTTTTGAAATTCCATCATGTGTTACCCGAGTAGGGAGGAGTCACAAGGGGAGAACTACGAATCAAGATTAACGGGAAAATGAGAAGAAAAGTTTAAACGGGCTGAAAAGAAGATAAACCCCGTAGTAAAATCCCAAATTGTGAGGTAAAGCATCGCTATCCCTTCAGGCTTCATCAAAGGAGGGTCGGTTCATACCAAGTTAGTGTAGGTACTACATCTCGGGACGAGAGACTCATTTTATTACCAAGGTAGTGTAGGGTTTCCATCTTGGTACAGGAGATAGTGAGAATGAGATTACCAAAGAGGGAAAAAGTCAGCCCAAGTTTATTCCAATAATTGTCCAACTAGATAAGTGTGTGTGTGTGTGTGTGTGTGTGTGTGTGTGTGTGTGTCCCTCCCCCATCCCAGAGGAGAGATCCACTTGGTAGAGGATGGTCTAACAAGTGGACCAATCCCCCACCAATTGTAATAAATTCTTCCTAAACATTTCCATGTTTATGGCTCATTCACTTGTACTATGTTAAAAAGGGTTTAGATGTGCGCATACCCATCAGTAATGTGTTGAACAGAGTGTAAATGTAACAGTATCCAATTGTTGTATGATAAAGGGGTCCTCCAACGAGGAGAGTATGGTTTAGATGCGTGAATACCCATCTGTAATGGGTTGAGCAGGGTTTAGATGTGATAATACCCAATTGTTGTTTGATAAAGAGGTCCTCTCGAGAGAAGAGTATGATACTATGAAAACTACATACCTATCATTTCATGCTTCTGGTTGATGTGTCACCTCAATTTTGTGGACTATGTCATCATCGTGGTTACTATGCCATATTCCAATCCTTCAAGATAAAAACCACTTGAAATTACACACCTGCTTGGGGTGGATAATGATTACAGTATAAGGATTATATGTAAGCATGTAAGTACTTGATCAATTTAGGAGCTGAGAGCCCCAACCCATCCCTTTGGATTGGGTGGATCAAGCTAGTAATAATATAACTTGTATCAACTTGACCAATTAAGGAGCCAAAAGCCCCAACCCATGCCTTTGGATTAGGTGAGTCAAGGTATTAATCATAGACATTAAGCGCTCCAATTCCTAGGGCATAATTATACTATAGATCCGCCAATCCAATTCTTAGGGTATGAATACCCATATCCAGAAAAAAACCGTTTGATTGAAGCCAGGATAAATTGGAGTAGCTAAATTATTATTAAATATATTATCTAATTCCAATTGTTAAGTATGGCACTAGTCCGACCAAAGTAGTAGGGAAAAAGGAGTGTGTGTTTAAGTATGAAAAATCCCTTCATAATTGAACCATACTTAGACAATTGTATTACATAATATATTAAATAACAATATTTTAAAACAAAATGTCATAAAACTCAATTAACATTTCATATACATCAATACATCATTCTATATCTGATGGATAATACAGTTATTTCGATCAAAAATTTGATCTCTAATCATTACAAATTGATATCTCAGTGTTGTATCGCTATGTGTCCACCCTTTGGGATGAGCTTCCACTACATCTACATGGAGAAGGATCCAGTTGTTACCTGCATCCATACAAAAACATTCAGTTAGAACTGGCTATGTTTGTGTGTATTGCAGGTGTCGACACTGGATCCAGTTGTCATCCATGTCACGCCTGTAGACCTAGTTTACAGCCTACCCTTAGGATTGATCATTAAGTTGAGCTTTTAAGTAAGATAACCTTTGATTATCCAATCATGTGTATCCCAATATTCATTGGGTTTCCCCAAAGAAATGATGTTAATGACTACTACCATATATGATGCAGATACCTATGTATTTTCAATAATTTTGGTTCAAAGATCATTGTAGAATTCTTGACGAAAATCAGGCAATATCTCCCTTGTAATCCGATTACTATTTCAAATCCTCAGTTTATGCCATCTCTCAATGAGACCCTCACAGGAGGTTTACCGCATCATTAATGAAAAAACCATGTATGTCATGTGTCAAAACCTAGCAATACATCACATATCACTAGCACATATAACCGTCCTTATAAAAATCTGGTAGCATCTTGTTTGTATCTCAATAAGGTTTTTGAAAAACATATCCTTGATTACATTTATGTCTATATGTTATGTAATGAGAATTGATCCCAAAAAAAAACCAAACCTGTAGTTATCATAAACACCCTGTAAGACTATGAATAAAATGACTTTGATTGAGGAATCCTATTCCTTTAAGTTTACCCAATCACACAAGTAAGAAAGTTATAAGATATTTCCCACATCCCATAATGATGTTTGTCATCCAAATTTAGAATAACTAGTCTTAGAGAACCAAGTAAGACATCATCCCCAAAATGGCATGCGTTTATCTCAATATGCAACAAAACCAATACCGCCTGACTAAAAAAATTCAGACAGATTCTTGCTTGTAAATAGAACAATTCTACAAGCCATTCATTTATGCCAATCAAAGAGAATAAGATCTCAGTCTGTAAGATTAACATTGTCTGTCTGACCAAATTCGGACAGCATCTTATTTGTAAATCGAACAAAATTTCAAAATTTCAGTATGTGCCATCTCATAGTGAGATCCTCCACGGGAGGTTTACGGCTTACATTCCTCGCATACACCCAAGTTCCTTTTTTAATTTATGAAAACAAAAAGTCACTAAAGCATAGCTTTATCAATGCATTAAAAGAATACCAACCCTTTCCTCACTTTCTCGTAAGGCAGTTTATAAGTTTATGCATTTTGCAAAATGAACAATTGCATAAAAAAGCCAGATTGCTATCTTTATCGAGACACTCTAAGATAGATTTTAAGGCTAGTTCAACACCTGTTTTTTACCTTGCAATGTTATGTGTAAGATCTTTATAGCTTCAATGTTTTTTTTGGACTCATCATTCTTCATACAGAACCACCAGGCAGTGTATCATAACGATCACAGTATAAAAAAACTTTAAATGACTTAGCATTTTGGGTATGTCTATTAACAGATTCCAAAATCATGACTATCTTGCATATTTTAATATAACCAAATTCTAAGTAGATTTATGAAATTTCAGCAGCATCTCTCCTGTATTTTGAATAAAGTTTCAAAAAATCTCCAAACCCATGCCATCTCACCAAGAGACCCTCACAGGAGGATTAAGGTCCAAGTCACCTTACCATAATCCTTTTAAAATTATATTCCCTTACGATGGTTTGAAGTGTTGAAAGAATTATACTTCCAATGTATAAAGCATAAAAAAATTCATGATATGCCAGAATCCTCACGTAACCGCAACCCAATTTGGTAGCCTTTCCTCTTTAGAACGAGCTATCCTTAAAAAATGGTGCCATCTTTCTCGAGATTTTTCAAGGGATGTTTAAGGCGAAGACATCTTGACAAACCCACAGTACCATAAATGAGATTGATATAGTTCCTATGTTTCTTATGCACAACATAAATTGATTTTCCTACACATCTCCCAACTTCTAGAAGCATTGAGCTAAAAATATTCATATGTACTATCAATGAACATAGTCTGTTCAAGACAAATTACTCTATACAAAGCATGAACACCAATCATGACCAGATTCTAAACAGGTGAATTGGCACCTACCTGTGTAGGCGGTTGTTGCATATTGCCCTTATGGTAGATAGAGATCCTGTTGTTGCAGATCAGGCATGACCATTGAGAGAGCCGATCTTTTCAATCTAACGCTAAAAGAGACACATTGAGAGCGGGTGAGAGTTCATAGGTAATAACTTACAAGAATTTACCAGTTGCCGTGTGTGTGTGAAAGAGATAGATATAGTGAGAGGAATTACATGTGGGGAGATTAGAGAGAGAACTAATCTCATACGAATTGGGCCAACATGTAGTCTCAGCCCGATACGCACTCTGTGTGTGTGTGTGTGTGTGTGTGTGTGTGTGTGTGTGTGTGTGTGTGTGTGTGTGTGTGTGTGTGTGTGTGTGTGTGTGTGTGTGTGTGTGTGTGTGTGTGTGTGTGTGTGTGTGTGTGTTGAGATGTATCACCTGGGCGGCAGTAAAGCATCACCAGGGGGCGGCAGTAAAGAATCCGGCATGTATCTGCTCGAATAGAGAACGCACCACACTAGGGTACATAGACGTCTGCACTGTCATAGGCTTACACACTAGGAGCCGCTCAAGGAGATAAAGAGAGAGAGAGAGAGAGAGAGAGAGAGAGAGAGAGAGAGAGAGAGAAAGAGAGAGAGAGAAATAGTTGTGTGCCTCATGTCTGGGTGTTAAGGTCAAACCCGCAAGGAAAGCAAGTGCTCGGAGAAAAAACGCATCCCCATTATTCCGAGAGCGCAGCAGAGAGAAGGCCCAACATTTTACTATTGAGAACAAAAGAAAGGGGCCACCTCGTATATAGCCCGCGAATGTATGCTCATGAGTCCTCATGTTGAGAGTGTAGATAAGGGATAATGCGCCAATGAAAGGGAACCAGATGCACTCCAAGATTGAAGATATTATATAATGGAGCACAACCACTCAATTCGAGACAGCCTCCTACACATAGGGGCCTCTTAAGCATAGGTACGTCACTTAGTCTCTAGATCAGACAAAGTGAGGACGAACCGGATAGACTGAGAACAAGAATAGGGTATGTTATAGCCCACGGTATCGGCCAGCGTGTGTAACGGAGAAAGAACCGCAGGCTTGTTATAGCCAGATGGAGTCGACTCCCCTTTTTTTTGGAAAAATCCCAAGTTAGGTAGACTCCATCTCATCAAATCTAGGAGTTTTAAAACCAAACCATGTGAAAACTGCCAAATTGGCTACGTGTTGGCACTCTCAGAGCAAGGACTGGCAAGTGTAAAAAGAAGGCTTACATGTGCACTTCGAAGTATGGGTGTTAGTGCTTGAGAACGCAAAGAAAGAATGAGTACATATAGAAGGATTCGCAACCTCACCACTGCTGAGAACGCAATCGAGAGAAGGATTTATGAAAAGAACTATTGCATATCCACTAACTGACTCCAGTTAGGTATCCCATGAATGAGCCACAGTTTAGGTAGGTCACATGTAGGCACGGTTGTTCACAACCCCAGAATAGGAAAAATGTAATTTTAATGTAGAGGTTTTGAAATTCCATCATGTGTTACCCGAGTAGGGAGGAGTCACAAGGCGAGAACTACGAATCAAGATTAACGGGAAAATGAGAAGAAAAGTTTAAACGGGCTGAAAAGAAGATAAACCCCGTAGTAAAATCCCAAATTGTGAGGTAAAGCATCGCTATCCCTTCATCAAAGGAGGGTCGGTTCATACCAAGTTAGTGTAGGTACTCCATCTCGGCACGGGAGACTCATCTTATTACCAAGTTAGTGTAGGGTTTCCATCTTGGTACAGGAGATAGTGAGATTGAGATTACCAAAGAGGGAACAAGTCAGCCCAGGTTTATTCCAATAATTGTCAACTAGATAAGTTTGTGTGTGTGTGTGTGTGTGTGTGTGTGTGTGTGTGTGTGTGTGTGTGTGTAGCTCTGTTAAATCTTAGATAATAAGACATAATTGAATTTTTACATTCAAAAGACAGCTGGCAATGGAACAAGGAATAGATAAGTACAAAAACAACTTAGTATTAGAATCATTTAAGTACAATGCTTGTAGGAAAGAGATCCCCTTTCAGTATGCAGACAGTAAAGGAACTTACCAAGTCATAAGTGTGTGTTTTATCCACAGTAGGATAGCTTGCCAAAGTCAAAAAAAAACCTTCCAAGATAAGATAGAGTCCTTACCTACATCCATCCAAACAAGACAACAATTCAGTTAGCCTTGGATGTGTTTAACAGGTATCAATGGACCATACGAGTTGTTATCCGTGTCCATCTTACAAACATTTTTGAAATTTTAACAAGCTAAGTGATATATGTGTACAAAATGTTCTTCTTTCTCTCTATTTCATATACCCAAGTTTCCAGCAAAAAAACAATATTCTGATTAGAAGGCCACCCCTTCTAATCCAAGTGTCATAGTCCCCTATCAAAATATCCTTCAAGATTAATGAAACTCTACCGAAGTATAAAAATTCCTATTATAGTTCAAAAAAGTATTAAGCTAGTTTATGTTTGTTTAGGTCAAATAAAGTTTATGCTCATCATGGTTTATGGAATCCAAAACTTCCTTTAGTTTGTATATCTTTTATCAGATAAATCTCTCAGCTCAATAAGAGGGAAGGAGACCTTGAAGTAAAACCCCATGAAGCTCTAGAGAAAAAAACGTGCCATTATGGTTTTTGTTTTCTAAATTTTATATGTCTTTGTGATACAAAGTACTTTTAGCAAGACAACCAGTAACGAAATAGGCCCAATACTTGTAAACAATTGGAAAAAACCAAATATCTAAAGAATAGTTTAATATCCATATGCAGCCGGTAGGCCAAGCCTCGCAAAGTTAAACCATAAGCCAGAACAGAGATAGTATCAATTCTTAATCAAGAGGATACCCGGCACCATATCATCCCCATGTCAATCCAAGGGCCACATACCAAGTAGTCAAATGTAAAAGATAATGTAGTAAAAAAAAAAAATTGTCCCATAGTGTATACTTACCTTAATTGGTAGAGGTTCTTTAGAAAAAAAGGTTTAGTTATAAAGCATCAGGTGTAGCAGATCATGGATTAATTTTTTTACAGAATTTATACCCGCCAAGCGAATGCAACAGAAGTAAAAGACTAGCTAGTTAATGAGTTTTGTACAGCAATCATATGGAACCGGGCCAACCAACCCACACACAGTGTGCAAGAAGTCAAATCGGTACTCCTCATATTCACATAGCCCAACCGATAGGTTTTACCAGGTTGTTGTATTACAAAATTGACACTGAACCATTAATCCATGTTTATCTTTCCAATGCCAAACTAAAACTGCTCATGCAATTTCCTCATTAAAGCCAGTTAAATAATAAACCAGCACAGCATTGGTTAGCACAGGGGAAAAAACACCCTGTTAATATAGTAGGTTACAAAAAGTGAATTCTAGGCTTAAGCCAGTCAAGCAAAAATAACCCCAATTTTCATTTACCAGTGGATGTAAGTGACAAATTATACTGACCAACCTTAACAACCTTTTCCATGCTGAGTAAGAAGATAAAAAACCCATCATTCATGAGTAATATAAATACCTGTTGCGCATAGTATAAAAAAGACAGTTAACGACAGCTATAAAACCCAAGCAGTATACGCCTGAGGTAAAAAAACCGCCACCATGCTAACATGATCACAAGCAGTATACGCATGAGGTTTAAAAAAACGCCACCATGCTATTGTCCGACAAACATTTACTGCTTACCTTACTGTGCCAACAAATAGCAGAAAAATGCTTAATGTAGAATTTAAAGAAAAAAATTCCAACATAACCAGTAGCGAGTAGCGAGCCAGGGTAGAAAAAAACCTGAGACATCTGAGTAGTGAGCTCCATAGCTCCTTTTTGTGAATCAAGCAGTAAGTCTTCTCCAAAAAAAAAAAAAAGACAGAACAACACAGGCTAAGTGAGGGGCAGAGATGCACCCTCACCTGTTTAAATAGTGGAGGCAGGATGGACTGCCAGTCCTCTGAGCGGAAGCAATGAGTGAGCCGGGACGCCTTCCTATGTGTGTGTGAGGTAGCATTAATTGGCACGCAGAAAACCAAGAGTGGGAGATCCACAATAAGGAAGGAAAAGCCACCTTCACGGTGTAATGAAGAGGGAGAATTAAATCACGCTCAGCACTCCAGAGAGATCTTTATTTTAAATCCTAGTATAATAATCCAGGGCTAAGTCCCATGGTCTCTAAAAACTAATGGCATTTTTTGAGTAGTAACCCTAATGTGACCCTGCAGATTCAGAATCGATCAAACTGGTGGGGGGGGGGGGGGGGGGGGGGGGGGGGGGGGGGGGGGGGGGGGGGGTTTGTTTCTGAAAACAACAAGAATACCTGTAGTACTACAGTGCGTGTGTGTGTGTGTGTGTGTGTGGTGTGTGTGTGTGTGTGTGTGTGTGTGTGTGTGTGTGTGTGTGTGTGTGTGTGTGGAACGAGAGAGAGAGAGAGAGAGAGAGAGAGAGAGAGAGAGAGAGAGAGTGTGTGTGTGAACGAGAGAGGGAGAGAGGGAGAGAGAGGGTGAGAGAGAGAGTGTGTGTTTGATTGTAAAATCCCATCATTTAGAATCATATACAGAGAGAACTTAAATATTGTTTGCAATTACATTATTGTGTAAAGAACAAAGCAAAGTAGAACTTTTTGATATAAAACTCATAACAAGATACTTTGATACATGAAAAAGTAGGAGCTTTAAGCCGCAACTCCTATCAAATGAAAGCAGGGGTCTTTACCTGCCAACCAACCACAAGTACAATTAATTAGAATTAATTTCCACTAAATGGGTGACACGTATACCAAGCAATCCCCACTGCTTGTTATTGATGTCACACCCTCGACCCCAACCTTACTCCTAGTCATATGTTATGTTTTCTTTTGCTCGTCTATGCAAGTAGGGTCGATTACATATCTATGAAATTTTTTATGGGTTTACACGGCTTGGAGATGGGGTCTCTAATTGCTATTGGCTTGGTTCTCTTTTTTCCTTTATGTGCTGCCATGAGCTTGTCCCGACTTTGTTGTAGCTTAAATACATCTCCAGTGATGCTCATCCTAGTTGTCTGCATGTACCCTTGTTTGTCACCAATGGTTACACATATGCGTTTAGCATTCTTAGATACTATACTAGATGTTGCCTTAAGGGCATCCTTATCTCTATGGTATATAAGTCAGCATTCCAATTTATAAGTATCTAATTTGTGAAAATTTTGGCAACATTTTGTTTGTAAAACCTTTCTTTTTTCAAAAAAATTAGTCGTACATAATGACATCTGTCCTCACAAGAGGTTGTCATATACCCTCTTTCAAATCTCAATACATTTTTATGCTATATATTGATACATTTTTATGATATATATCGATACATTTTTGTGTTGTTTGTCACCAATGGTTACACATATGAGTTTAATGTTTATACATACTATACTTGATGCTGCTTTAAAGGCATCCCTATCCCAATGGTATGTACATTCATCTTTCCAATCTAATTTTTTCATAAACATATTTAATTTATGAAAATTTCGGCAGCATTTTGTTTGTAAAGCCTTTCTTTTTGCAAAAAAACCAATCGTGCATAATGACATATTCCCTCAGAGGAGGTTGTCATACACCCTCTTTCAAATCTGGATATATTTTATTATGCCATATAGAAAACATGAAGGAAAGGAGATAAGGATGAAACTTTTCTCTTTAACATCATGGTTTAAGTAGATATACAACAATTGTACTCGAAGCTTTTTGTACTAAATCACCTGGTTATTGCTTGTAGTAGACATCTGTATTGCTCCTCTTTCCCACTTAGTGTTCCAAAATATGCACCAATTGTCTCTTGCTTCCTTCAAATGACAAACCATTTTTTTCAAGGTATTAGTCTTATGATACAGCCTTTTTTAATTATGCATGCTAGATAACCTGTTTATATGCTAATATGAAGCTTCTCAGATGTGTTTATGTGCTTATTACATACTTTCGTACATGGCTGTTGAACCTAGCATTTAATATGTATAAGTATGACAATCATAAACCCCGTTCGTGTCTATGTGTTATCCTTGTGTCTGTTTTTCATAACTTATTGCTTTAACCACTATGGAAGGAGTGGTGGTTAAACCGGTTTTTGTGAGTCTTTCTTACGACTGTGTATGTATTGCTTTATACCTCTATAAAGAATACAGAAAGTTCTTGACGCCTACGACACGGCCATCTATACAATTCTACTCATGGCGTATAATCTTAAAGCATGTACCTATGCTTAAGTGTGTATTTAAACAATTCACGCCTTATGTAACTCAAAAAAAACATTTTTACATTCTGTATGTTTACAGCCAGGTAATAGGTTGTTAGATTAGCCCTCCCGAATAGTCACCTCCGTATGTTGCGGATTTTGTGAAGATATGCGCTCCTCCACTCGAGGCTGGTTGTTTTTGCTGGCGTTGAGAGAATAGGAAGCTGTGTTTTCCTATTGCTTGTGAGCATTGGTTGCTTACGGCAACTTATATTGTGTGTGTGTGTGTAGACGTTGTCAGGAGTTTTTTGGAGAAAGGAATTGCGCATATGTACATATACATGCATGGTGCATCAAATAAAGGATTGCCCATTTTCCAGAGCCAGGTGGTTACGTGGGGCCCACATGTGTACAGGTAGGACAGCATGTAAATAGTGCAGCGATTTTCACTATTATCAGTATTAGTGTGTTTTTTCTGCAATAAAGTGAAGTTGGTAGCGCGTAAAACTTCTCGAGGAAGCTATCCGCGGGCCGACGACGTGAGGTCAGCAGGTGCGTCAGATGGCATCTAGTGGCGTCAAGAGGGCGAACGAGGTCAATATTTGCACGCGGATGAGGACCGACACAACGTGGGTGTTTTCTGGTGAGAGTTATGCAGAAAGTTCATCATTAGGACCACTTTTTGGGGCCACTTCACGTGGTGGTGAGATGCATTATTGGAAAAAAGCTGAGTGCCAAGTGTGCGAATGATGCAAAAAGGTGACAACTATGCACTGCGAGGTCAGTTTTTGGCCTGTTCGGGGTCCGTTTGAGGTCATCTAAAAGGCCAAGGGTGCCCAACTAAAAAAGCTAAGTGTGGGAACTGAAAAAACTGAGAAAAGACCAGAAAAAAACGTGGAGAAGAGAGGAGGAACAGCCGCAGCTGTGTTTTTGCTCATTTTAGAGCCTGTTTTGGCCGTAAACTGCTCATCCGAGGTCGGATTTGAGCACTTTGACATTGTAGACTGGGGTTTTGGGCCGTTCCGGACGCGATGGCGCTGTCCATTTATCCAAATTCCTCACTCTTTTTCTGCTGTTTTTCTGTGTAATCTTCTCCGGTGAGTGAAGCTTCTTCTCCAATTTGTGATTGTATCTGGTATCTTTTACCCATATTGTGTGAGCTGTTTGCCCCATTGGTGTTGGCCCAAGCTCAATTGTATCTAAACATCAGAAATTCTCCTCTTTTGAGCTGAGTTTTTTGGGTGTGTGTGTGTGTATGTGTGTCTGTGTGGAGTGGGCAAGTGGATAGTCTCTCTCCTCTCACTCCAGAGGTGTGTTCCCTGTCTCGGCCAGGTGTGTTGTCTAAGCCGAGTGGTGCCCCATAGTGTGTGTGTGTATCATTCCAAGAGTGTGTGTCGGGTAGTTATAGAGGCGATGTGTGTGTTTTCATCCCGCTCACAACGTGTTGTGTTAAACTCTTATATGAGCGCTACAGGGACTGTGAAAACGTAAGTGCTTATGTTGTCTTGCGCAGGCTTGTAAAATAGCTTAGGTGAGTGGTTCAGCTTAAACTCCCAATAGGAGGTTGTATATGAAAATAGGGCTACAGAGGCTTGCTACTCTGTGTGTGCACTGCAGAAAATCCTCGGTGATGTCTGTGATGGTGAGCCACGTGCTACCTGCTCTTTTATAGGAGGCTTTAGCCATGCGGTGCCTTAAAGGCCTAGCCTTTGGGTGCCTTGAAGGCCTTCTGCAAAACAATATTCAAGCGCTTGCATTCTGTGCTTCCAGCTTTAAGATTTGCTTTTTTTAGAGGGTATGCAGAGTGCTACCTTTTTTTAAGCTTTACTGATATTAAAATCGTATCTTCCTTTTAGATACTATCAAGTTTATTACTTGATGTAGCAAAAAGTAAAACCTTTTTTGTAAGTGAGAAAATTATCGTAGAGTGAACTCTTTAAACAGTATATTGTAAATGTGCAGGTATTACCCTTGGGTCCGTGTACCCATTAATTTTGTGAATAAAAACCAATTACTTGGATCTTGTAGGACTTTTATACTCAATGCCAGTGAAAACCTGATTAATTCAAGGTTATATACATGCTTCTGGAGAATTCCAAACAAGTTACAAAATAAAGGGCTTGTCTATGCCAGAAAATAAAAAAGGAAAAAAAAGGGAGGGTTTTTTGGATTTGAAATCCATCATCGCATCCTGCTTTGGAGGCATCCGTCCTTCTATCACTCTTCTGCCAATGATGTTGTTGCTTGTGTCATGTTTAGTAGAATCTTGTTAGCACAACTTACGTCTTTTTTTCAATGGTATGTAAGCATGTGGTTGTTGTGTGGTTGTGTGTCCATAATATCACGAAGTGTTGTCAACATGCATCCTGTGTTCCATATATTGTGTGTGTGTGTGTGTGTGTGTGTGTGTGTGTGTGTGGCCCTCCCCCAACCCTAAGGAAAGGTGCACTTGGTGGAGGATAGGCCACCAAGTGGACCTATACTCTACCAATTCTCTGTTTTAAGGTGTTGATGGTAAATCGAATGCCAGGATATTGATTTCCCTCAATGGTAATACATGTAATTATCTTCTCTTTTTTTAACACATTCTCTACAAACATAGAGACTAGTTTATTTAAGTGTGTTACCGCATATGATTTTTGGGATGCATTATACAATATGGGAAGAACTTGTGATATGCATACATTATATGCCATCTTTTTTGGCCGATTACAGGCTGCATGAATAAATGAAACATTAGGGCATGGTAATTTGTCTTTTTTCCATGCGGTGTACGTACCATACTCTCCTTCTATTGATTCTCTTAATTGGATATGTGTATTCAAATATGTGGTTTGGTTCTTCTTGTGTGTGGCTTTAATCCCAATAATGTCTAAAGGGTAAATTGTAAAGGGGTCCTCTTGGGACAAAGGTTTTTTGTGATTTAGACATTGTGAAATAAATGGATTATTAGCAAATAGCAAATCATCCATATACCTCCATGAATATAAGACACTTTCATTATAGCAAACCATGTAAGCCGGGATAGCTTTTTTATGTATTCAATTTCATACCACGCCAAATACAAATTACACCACAATGGTGAACAATTATATCCCATTGGTATACCTCTTTCTTGGCGATAAATATGTTTACCTAATTTTGTAAAGCAGTTATCAAGAACAAACTCATTGATGTTATGTAAGCACTCAAATGTCCAGACAACTTCACTTTTCTTTTTTGTAAGCACAATCTGTTTGCGATATTTCTTAAATCCAAGATATTTCATAGTTTTTATAAGTTTTATAATGTTGTCCAGTACCTCAATTAGTCCATGCGTGCCTTTGTGAGGGATGGACTCATAACAGGATGTTACATCAAAGGAATGAATGTTTGTAATACGTTTTGGTAGATTAATCAAAAAATCGTATTGATTATTAATCATCCAATATGCATTGGTTTGTGCTTCAGAGAACAAATGTAGCTTTTTATGTATGATTTTGGTGTATTCTATAAACCCTTGTATTAGTCCTTTGAGTAATTTGGTGATTATAGTTGTAGCAGGAGTAAATACACAATTATGCGCATTAGTAATCCATCTAAAATCCATTTTTTGGATTTTAAAATTTCCTATAAGATATCGGAGAGAGAACATTGATGGTGTTTCTAACCCAATCTCTTGGGTATAAGATCCTATGGTTTGGCAAATTTCCTCCTCTTGTGAAGAAAGAAGACGGAATTCAGGGCTTTCTAGCCTTCTCCTTGCAGCTAATTGAATGAGTTTCTTACATATGAATACTGGAGTTTGTGCAGATTTATCAAGTCCACATATAAATAAATATTGTCAAATATATTTTATTTCATCCATCAGGCCTGTGTTCTTGTACCAGGGAGTTTGGTTATGCCTATAAAAGGGAAATCTTTGGGCAAACATCTCATTAACTGAACCATGGATATAATTATAATGAGCTTTACTATCCTCACATCCTAAAAGGATACATAAGGTCTTCCATACATTGCTAAGTTCTTTTATTATCGACTTAGGGTTTACTGGTATTAATGGTATGTGATTTAATCCTTTCTTGATAAACTCTTGGAAAGTTTTATGTCTAGCTATGCTAGGGTTAGTGGTGATCACATGTCTTCTGAAGGGTTCTAAGTCAACTAAAAAGTTAAAAAACCTTTTATGAGTTAAACATCCACACGGTTGTGTTTCATCAATTGCTTCAGCAAACACAGAAGCTGGTTTCTATAAAGTATGGTTCAAGTTTTTGGTATGTTTCCAACCAAAGCAAATCCTCATTTTAGATAGTTCTTTATTGATGTGAAAATCATTTATCAATGTTTGAAAAAACTTTTCAAGATTAATAAATTCCATAAATTTTTTACAAAAAATATGTGAACAAATCTTCCATGCATTCTAACATTGCGTTCAAAATGTAGTAATCCATTCTTTCTTGTAATAAGTGAGCGTACCTGGTCTTCAAAATTTACGTATTCAAGTGCTTTGGGAGTATCTCCGTAGTCCTCAGATCCTCTAAACTACCTTGGCTTTTTGCTTGTTGAAGCCATGTTGCTTGGTGTGTGTGTGTGATCTCTTTAATTGCTCCTTGCCTTTAGGTGGTTTGAGTAGGGTTTTGATTGTGTTGGAAACTGGTGTGTTGTGTAGCTTTTGAAGAAGTGGAGTCCCTGGTGTGTATAGAACCAGTCCCTTAGCTGCTTCTAGCATGTGTTCATAAAACTGATAATAGATGATTACCGCATGCCTTAATTCAGTTGGAAACGAGGCTACCCATGCAATAAAGGCATAAACTTGGGCTGGTCCAGATGAAAATTGAAAGAACTTTGGTAATTTCTGGAATACGTACCACAAAAACAGATCAAACCAAATGATTGAAGAGGAACAACTGGAGTTTGGGTCCACCCTTTTGCATTGGCATTTAAGGAAGGGTCTATAAGAATTCCAACAGTTTCTCAAAAACAGTTTTTGATCCTTTGCCCTATCCATAAGAGAGAGTCCTTTGGTGCGAGCAATGATTGAAGAGCTTGGACAGTTTTTACCATCTACATCTAATAATTTGACATGTTTAAGCTCGAAGAGAACATCTTGTGCCAAAAGATGTTTGGAATGTAAGGCCAAAGTTTTACATTGCTCAACTATGTCCCTGGGAATACTACACAGCAACCCTAGAGAGGAAATTGTAAAAGGTGCCCGATGGTTCAAAAATTCATAATCCCAGAGCTTATGTTCAAGTCGAATAGCATCCAACTCAACTTGCCTGGGTGGTAGTAAAGGGATTACCTCTGAAAAGAGTTTAGAAACTCTTTTTGAGGATAAACAGTTTGCGTCTGCTAAAAAGTCGAGGGCTTCTTTCTCTTCTTCTTCCAGAAGGTCTAGATCTAGAAGGGGATTAATAACCTTTTCTGAGTGCTTAATTTCTATAGGAATAGCTGGAAGGTTATTGATAAAATATAACTTGTTCACAATAGTGGGTAGAGAAGTAAAATAAAATCAAGATCTAAACTATCTTGTGCGTCAATAATGGGTAACTTAGCTAGGAAGGTATTAAAGGCCTCTAGAAGCTTATCGTTCTCTTTTCTAGAAAGAATCAATAAGGAGACCCAATCATTTATAGAAGCAGTGTTTAATACCGATATAGAGCGGGTGTTTATAGCTTGCTTCTCAAAGTCTAGCAAGTTTTTGTGAAATTCCACACCTTTGAAACAAGAAATTATACATTGGGTACCAACAGGTGGAACAGGAATGTCTTCTTCTATTCCATATCCCAAACGGGTGAGAGATGGAATCCAAAAAGCCTAAATAAATCACCATATAAGTAATAAATCAACAATTGTTTTTATATGTCAGTATTAAGTTTCCTCAGTATATGATGGATACCCGACCAAAGGTATCCCGAGAAAATTGTGTGTGTGTTTGATTGTAAAATCCCATCATTTAGAATCAAATACTGAGAGAACTTAAATATTGTTTGCAATTACATTATTGTGTAAAGAATAAAGCAAAGTAGAACTTTTTGATATAAAACTCATTACAAGATACTTCGCACATGAAAAAGTAGGAGCTTTAAGCCGGAACTCCTATCAGATGAAAGCAAGGATCTTTAACTACCAACCAACCACAAGTGCAATTAATTAGAATTAATTTTCACTAAATGGGTGACAAGTATATCAGTCAATCTCTACTGCTTGTTATTGCTGTCACACCCTCGACCCCAACCTTACTCCTAATCATATGTTATGTTTTCTTTTGCTCGTCTATGCAAGTAGGGTCGATTACGGTCTGTGAAAGTTTTTATGGGTTTACACGACTTGGAGATGGGGTCTCTAATTGCTATTGGTTTGGTTCTCTTTTTCCCTTTATGTGTTGCCATGAGCTTGTCCCAAACCTGTTGTAGCTTAAATACATCTCGAGTGCTGCTCATCCTAGCTGTCTGCGTGTACCCCTGTTTGTCACCAATAGTTACACATATGAGTTTAGCATTCTTAGATACTATACTAGATGTTGCCTTAAGGGCATCCTTATCTCTATGGTATATAAGTCAGCATTCCAATTTATAAGTATCTAATTTGTGAAAAATTTGGCAACATTTTGTTTGTAAAACCTTTCTTTTTTCAAAAACATCAGTCGTACATAATGACATCTCTCCTCACAGGAGGTTGCATATACCCTCTTTCAAATCTCGATACATTTTCATGCTATATATCGATACATTTTTGTGTTGTTTGTGTTGTTTCAAAATGACGTGATCACACTATAATTTTAGGTTAATAACAATAGAAATGCAAAATAACAAATATTTTGTTAATTGACATTCATCTTTTTTTACCTCCAGGGAGACCTGGAGACCGGCTCGTAGCCCGCCGGGCTAATTAGTTGGCCCGCCGGGCCCGCCGGGCTAGTGAGTCTTCCTGGCGGTCACGCCGGGTAAAGCTATTTGCCCGCCAGGCCCGTTGTAGCTTTGTATGCTATCTCTTCTTTCAAGTATTATTCAAACCAAACATTAGTGTTATAATCAATATCACACACAAGCGTAGTAGTGAAGCCTGAAGGGAATAAACCTCAATCTACTCAAACATGAGCAAGCAAATACAACAGTGAATTAAATATGTGATCATTCCATCCCAAAAGTAGAGATATCAACCCAAAGATTCACCTTCCTACCTCCTTTCATGAATCAGTCCAGCCCAAAAAAGAACTAATGACCCATGATTGGAGCTCTAATCGAAATAGCAAGCAAATATAGCGGTGAATCAAACATGTGATCAGTCCATCCCAAAAGTAGAGATATCGACCCAAAGATTCACCTTCCTACCTCCTTTCATGAATCAGTCCAGTCCAAAAAAGAACTAATGACCCATTATTGGAGCTCTAATCGGAATAGCAAGCAAATACAGCGGTGAATCAAACATGTGATCAGTCCATCCCAAAAGTAGAGATATCGAATTAAAGATTCACCTTTCTACCTCCTTTCATAAATCAATCCAGTTCAAAAAAAAACTAATGACCCATGATTGGAGCTCTAATCGGAATAGCAAGCAAATACAGGGGGGTGAATCAAACATGTAATCAGTCCATCCCAAAAGTAGAGATATCGACCCAAAGATTCACCTTTCTATCTCTTTTCAAGAATCAGTTCACTCCAAAAAAGAACTAATGACCCATGATAGAAGTTCTAATCAATATAGCAATCAATTTAGAAAATATAACAGTGAACCAAACATGAGATCATTCCATCCCAAATGTAGAGATACCGACCCAAAGATTCACCTTTCTACCTCCTTTCAAGAATCAGTTCAGTCCAAAAAAGAACTAATGATCCATGATCAGAGTTACATTAAGTTTTAATTCTTTTTAGAGACTATTCATTTTTTTACCTTTAGTTTTTCTTCTAAATTTTAAAGGATGACCAAATTTAGAGGAAGAGGTGATGTGATGTGAAGGGTTATATAGAGCCGCCAAATATGGAGGGGGTCCATGACGAGCCCGGCGGGATTCTTGCTTGTCCCGCCGGGCCCACCGGGTTTCATATTAAACCCGGCGGGCCTACCGGGATTGTTGGTTGTCCCGCCGGTTCTACGTTTTCTACCGGTTTTTGTTACCATATACATGTGGTAGTGATGTGTGTGAACACACTAGGACTGCCGGGGCATTTTTTCCCTCTTTAGGAGGTTTTTTCCCCCGTGCATTGTATATACGCCCATCACTCTAGGGCTATCTATCTTTCCATTGCACACTAAGTAATAGACTTTCTGTTGTGTGCCTTGAGCTTCCTTCGTGTTCTCCAAGCTGTGTGTGTTTCTCTGCAACCCTAATTCCAACAATTGGTATCAGAGCAGGTCATGTCCTCCCGGGTTTAGTCGCCAGTTGCTCCAGCACACGCCTGCTCACTTTCTCCGATTTCAGTGAGCTTTGGCAAGCGTTCACAGAATTTTGATTTGGGCTCAATTCGGCCTCCGTTTCCAGTACTGCACATGCTATTTCTTCATTTTGTGCAGAATTTCTGTCAATGCCGTTTTTTGCATAACATGTGCCTTATAGTCTTCTACGGTTTGTGCTATATAGCAGAGGTTGTTCCTGCTCCGTTTCTCCTATTTTCGGGCAGTTTTCACATCAGGTGCAGCATTTACCATGGCTAACAACAACAACACAGATGTGTTCAAGATGTTTGCTGCTGAGGACAGGTTGGATGGGGACAACTACCCTATGTGGGCTTATATGATGCAACATGTTCTTGTGTCAAAGGGTGTCTGGAACATTGTGCAAGGCATTGCTGTACGTCTTGGTTCTGAGGATGTAGGCAATGTTGAGGATGTTGCAGGTCTTGCTGCAAGGATTGCAACTGTTAGAGTTGTTTTGCCTACGGCAGAACAATCTCGTTGGGATGTTAAGGATGCGCAGGCTCATGCATTGATTGCATTGTCTGTGAAGCGCACCATTGTTCCTCACATCCGTTCAGCAAGATCTGCAAAACAGGCTTGGGATATTTTAGCAGGTCTTTATGCAAGCAGCAATGAGGCTAAAATTTCTTTGCTGCGTAAAGAGCTGGAATCGAAGATTATGCATGAGGAAGATGATATGGACACTTCCTTGCTAGTGTCAAGGATATCAATGAGCAGCTCATTTCTGCAGGTGAAGTCATTTCAGATAGTTCCCTTGTGCAGACTGTTCTTGATGCCTTACCAGATTCCTACCAAACTTTTGCTAGTACTTGGAGACTTATGACCCAAGGAAATCCTGAAGTTGTCAAGTTTGATGCATTATGCACATTGCTGTTGCAAGAGTCACTTTCCAGAAAAAACAGGACTAGGCAGCGTGCAGTTGAACAGGATTTTATTGCTTCTCAAAGAAAGGGTGGTAACAGTAATGCAGCCACTTCTTATGGTTCTGCTGCGAGTGGCAAAAATTCTGTTCCTAATGCTTCTACTGGCAGCACTTCGTCTGGCAATTCTGGTGATAAGGGCAAAAAGAAGATGCGTTGCCATTATTGTAAAGCCAATGATCACTTGATCAAGTCGTTTCCTAAGTTGAAGGCCAAAGAGGCTAAGAAGAAAGAGGGTGGTTCCACTGCAAATGTTGGTTCCACTACAAATGCAGCCATTGTTGAGTCTTCTGTGAAAGGAGACTGTGTTGTTGATGTTCATGCAGAATGGGCGTTTAGCGCAGAGTGCACTTACAATCCTGTTGTCCATGATGCATGCTTGTCAGTTGTTGCAGATTCACATGTGTGGTATTTCGACAGTGGTGCTACAAAGCACATTACCTCACATCGTGAATTGTTTACCTCTCTCGAGTCTGTCCCTCATGGGAATTCAGTCACTTGTGCCAACAATGCCTCTTATCCAGTTCAGGGAGTTGGAAAGATTGTGCTTACTGCTGCTAATGGCAGTTCTTTCACACTTGTTGATGCACTTTATGTACCTGGGATCAAGAAGAATCTCTTGTCTGTATCCGCACTTGCTAGACTTGGACTTGTAGTCAAATTTGTGGATGACAGATGTACAGTTCATGATCTCAGTTTTGGTGATGAAATTGTTGCATCTGGGCTTTTGTGCCGTGGGCTGTATAAGCTCACTTTGTATGACAAGTGTGGACAAAATTTTGCAAATGTTGTTGCAGATTCAAGGGCTATTTCAGATGCAAAACTTTGGCATGCACGTTTTGGTCATCTGAATTTTGCCAGTTTGCTGCGTTTGGAAAAATATGATATGGTTGCTTCTTTGCCGCCTCTTGAAGCACCTGTCAAACATGTTTGTGAAGGTTGTATTTTGGGTAAGATGTAGCATTCTAAATTTCCAAAGGATGGTTCAGTTCGGGCCACATGCAGGTTGCAGCTTGTGCATAGTGATGTTTGTGGGCCCATGCAAACTCCGTCCTTGGGCAATTACCTGTACTTCGTGACTTTCATTGATGATTACTCCAGGCATGCATGCGTATTTCCGCTTAAAGCGAAGTCCGAAGTTTTTATGTGCTTCAAACAATTTCTGGCTATGGCTGAAAATGTCTCGAAATGTACTATGGGCACCCTCCGTTCCGATCGAGGGGGGGAGTATATGTCTCATGAATTTAATGCATTTCTGGCTAGTCATGGGATAAAACACCAATGTACAGTGCCTTATATAGCTCAGCAAAATGGTGTTGCTGAGAGGAAAAACAGGTCAGTGAAGGAAATGGCACGATGTATGGTCAAAAGTCAAGCTTTACCGCATTCTTTTTGGCTTGAGGCCATTATGTGTGCCACTTATGTACTTAACAAGTGTCCTACGAAAGCTTTGCAGTCTATTACTCCATATGAAGCATGGCATGATAGAAAACCTTCTATTGAGCACATGCGTGTTTTTGGCTGTTTGGCATATGCTTTGGTGCCACAAGTGCAGCGCAGAAAATTGGATGATAAGGCTTTCAAATGTATTTTTGTTGGTTATAGTGCTGAAAGCAAAGGTTACAGGTTGTATCATCCGCAAACAAAACATATTCTGGTTTCACGGGATGTAGTGTTTGTGGAAGATTCTGTTCAGCCCTTGCTGTCATGTACTAGAGACAGTAATGTAAGCTCACAGGACATTTATGACACTTTGTTGCCTCTTTTCAGTGGTGGAAATTCGAATGTAATTTCCAATGAGGAAAATGTACAAACTATGGGGTTTCTAAAAATGTTCTAGATCAGCCTATTACTGATGCAGATGTACATGATGTACTTGATGAGGAAAGGGCTGAAAAAGAGCAGGCTAGAGGTATGCCAAAATGGCTGGTTCACACTTTGCGTGACAGTAAATTGGATGCACCTTTGTCTAGTCGTACTCGTTCAGGCTCTCGCCATGCATCTTACGCATCAGATTGTTATGCTTTGACTCTGTCTAGCTTACATGATGTTGAGGAGCCTCTATCTTTTCATGAGGCACAGAATTCAAAAAATTGGATGGCTGCCATGCAATCAGAATATGATGCACTTATAGAAAATGACACATGGACTTTATGTGATTTGCCTCCTGGCAAAAAGGCCATTGGTACGAAATGGGTTTACAAGTTGAAACGCAAGCCGGATGGTGAGATTGATCGCCATAAGGCTCGACTTGTTGCAAAGGGTTATGCACAGCAAAAAGGCAAATAGATTATGAAGAGACTTTTTCTCCCACTTGTCGTATGACTAGTGTACGTTTTCTATGTGCATTGGCAGCTCATTTTGGTTGGGATGTACATCAATCAGACATTGTTACTGCTTTCTTGAATGGTGACATATTTGAGGAAGTATATGTAACGCAGCCTCGCGGTTTTGTCATAAAAGGACAAGAGGACAAAGTGTGCAGATGTAAGAAGGCTTTGTATGGGTTGAAGCAATCTCCTCGTGCATGGTATGAGAAAACTGAAACTCATTTGGTTAAACGAGGCTTTCGTAACAGTCCAACAGAAAGCACATTGTATGTAAAGCGTGAGGGTGATGTACTTCTCATTGTTGTTCTTTATGTTGATGATTTGCTGATCACTGGACCAAATGAGAGACATATTGCTGAATTTAAGGCTGATTTGAATGCTACTTTCAAGATGAAAGATTTGGGGCTGTTGCATCATTATTTGGGCATACAGTTTAAGCAGTGTGATGGTGGTATTGCCTTGTGTCAGAAAAGTTACATAGAGACATTGCTATGTAAATTTGGACTTGAGGATTGCAAACCTATTGCCACTCCCATGGAAACAGGTTTGAAATTGAGTCTACATGATGCTGGCGATCCTGCTGATGTCACTCTTTACCAAACTGTTGTTGGCTGCCTCATTTATGTATGCAACACGAGGCCGGATATTCAATTTACAGTCTCACAGGTGAGCAGATTTATGCATAGCCCAGGGTCTAAGCATTGGCAGGCTGTCAAGAGGATTTTCCGCTACCTTAGTGGCACTTTACATCTTGGCTTTTTTTATCCCAAGGGGGGATCATTGCCGCCAGACTTACATGCTTTTTCGGACTCAGATTGGGCTGGTTGTTTTGACACGCGAGTGTCCACAAGTGGTTTTTGTTTCATGCTTGGCAGTTCATGTATATCATGGTTGAGCAAGAAGCAACCTACTGTGGCCACTTTGAGTTGTGAGGCTGAGTACATGGCAGTCTTCACAGCTACGGTTGAGTGTGTATGGCTCAGACGCCTTATGGCTGATTTGGGTGTTGGACAAGACACTGCCAACACTATCTACACTGACAGTCAGAGCGCATTGGCAGTTGCGAGGAACCCAGTTTTTCATGCTCGCACAAAGCACATTGAGGTGCATTACCACTATGTCAGGGAGAGGCTCTCAGCAGGAGAGATCAACTTGGCTTATGTGCCAACACAGGACAACCTTGCAGATCTTTTCACAAAGGCATTGTCTCGTGAGAAGCTTGAAGCTTTCCACAAAGCTTTGGGCTTACTCCCCTTTGTGGACTGATCATATCCTCAAGGCATGGCATTTCCCTTTACTCATGTGCCAGCTCTCGTTCACCGCATCACTCCAGGGGCGGTTTGTTACCATATACATGTGGTAGTGATGTGTGTGAACACACTAGGACCGCGGGGACATTTTTTCCCTCTTTAGGAGGTTTTTTCCCCCATGCATTGTATATATGCCCATCACTCTAGGGCTATCTATCTTTCCATTGCACACTAAGTAACAGACTTTCTATTGTGTGCCTTGAGCTTCCTTCGTCTTCTCCAAGCTGTGTGTGTTTCTCTGCAACCCTAATTCCAACAGTTTTCGTAGGTCATGACATTAGATATGTTATTAACATGAAAAAAATAGTGATAATAACAACAATAATTAACCTTTAACAAAATGCGTCATCGCCTAATTAAAATCCCTGGTTTTTGCTGGTGTTGAGAGAATAGGAAGCTGCGTTTTCCTATTGCTTGTGAGCACTGGTTTCTTATGGAAACTTATATTGTGTGTGTGTGTGTGTGTGTGTGTGTGTGTGTGTGTGTGTGTGTGTGTGTGTGTGTGTGTGTGTGTGTGTGTGTGTGTGTAGAGGTGTTGTGTTAAACTCTTATATGAGCGCTACAGGGACTCTGTGAAAACGTAAGTGCTTATGTTGTCTTGCGCAGGCTTGTAAAATAGCTTAGGTGAGTGGTTTGGCTTAAACAACCAATAGGAGGTTGTATATGAAAATAGCGCTACAGAGACTTGCTACTCTATGTGTGCGTTGCAGAAAATCCTCAGTGATGTGTGTGATGTGTGTGATGGTGAGCCATGCGCTACCTGCTCTTTTATAAGAGGCTTTAGCCATGCGGTGCCTTAAAGGCCTAGCCTTTGGGTGCCTTAAAAGCCTTCTACAAAGCGATATGCCAGCGCTGGCATTCAACGCTTCCAGCTTTAGGATTTGCTTTTTTTAGAGGGTCTGCAGAGTGTTACCTTATTTTAAGCTTTACTAATATTAAAATCGTATCTTCTTTTTAGATACTATCAAGTTTATTACTTGATGTAGCAAAAAGTAAAACCTTTTTTGTAAGTGAGACAATTATCGTAGAGTGAACTCTTTAAACAGTATATTGTAACTGTGTCGGTATTACCCTTGGGTCTGTGTACCCATTAATTTTGTGAATAAAAACCAATTACTTGGGTTTTGTAGGACTTTTATACTCAATGCCAGTGAAAACCTGATTAATTCAAGGTTGTATACATGCTTTTGGAGAATTCCAAACAAGTTACAAAATAAAGGGCTTGTCTATGCCAGAAAATAAAAAAGGAAAAAAGGGGGGGTTTTCTGGCTTTGAAATCCATCATCGCATCCTGCTTTGGAGGCATCCGTCCTTCTATCACTCTTCTGCCAATGATGTTGTTGCCTGTGTCATGTTTAGTAGAAGCTTGTTAACAAAACTTACATCTTTTTTTCAATGGTACTATGTAAGCATGTGTGGTTGTGTGTCCATAATATCACGGAGTGCTCTCACCATGCATCTTGTGTTCCATTTATTGTGTGTGTGTGTGTGTGTGTGTGTGTGTGTGTGTGTGTGTGTGTGTGTGTGTGTGTGTGTGTGTGTGTGTGTGTGTGTGTGTGTGTGTGTGTGTGTGTAGCTGTTTTACATTAAATAATATGACATAATTGAACTTTTTACATTCAAAAGACAGCTGACTTTTTAGAAAATGAAATGATAAGTACAGAAACAACTCAGTCTTAGAATTATTTTTGTACAATGTTTGTAAGAATGAGGCCTCATTCCAGTATACAAATAACAAAAGAACTTCCCAAGCAGTAAGTGAATGTGTAATCCAATGTAGGACAGCTTGCCAAAGCTAAAGAAAACCTTCCAAGACAAGATAGAGTCCTTACCTGCGTCCATCCAAACAAGACAAGAGATATGTTAGCCTTGGATGTGTTTTACAGGTATCAATGAACTATACCATTTGTTATCCATGTCCATCTTACAAACTTTTTTTAACCTTTTACAAGCAAAGTCCATAGTAAATGTTTTTTCAAAAAAGAACCCAAAATTTTCTAATTAAGAGAAGAATTTTACATCATTCTGATTAGAAGGCCATCACCCCTTCTAATCAAAGTGTCAAAATTCCCCCACAATTCAACTTCCTAGATTAGTGAAAGCACCATCATATGAAGTTTATGCAATAGGTTTCTTTAGTATATAAATTTCCTTTAATAGTTCCAATCCAGCCATAGGCTAGTTCAACCCAGGTGGCAAGAAGCCCTTGCTGAATCAAGTTAAGAACATGAGTCTTAAATTTTTTTTTAAAGTTTATGTTATATAGTATCCAATTCTTTACGTGAATGAAAGAAGGGGAACCTTGTAGTACTTTAATCACGACGGTTTTAGCCATTCAACCAGTAACCATAAGAAGTAGGACCAAAAAGAACCATCTAACACCCGTATGTAGTAGGGCCCGGCCCTATTATCACCATAATTATAAAACCATAATGCCCATGTAAATACCAAAAGACAGTAAATCAAACAGAATTTGGGAACCGTCACAAAAGACATGATGGAATGCAGTCATGACAACATCCCATACCATAGTGATGTCAAATAGCATTGTGCAATGGTAAACTCCTTTATGTTCAAAAAACCAACATAAGTAGCGGTCGACAGTAGCCCAAGAAAAGTACCAAGTACCTAAGGGAAAAACAACCACTAGTGAGTAAGCAAAAAACGTAAAGTATGGCCCTTTACCCTGGTTATAAAGACATGTTCAGAAATAGCAGTAGCATGCCACTTGGCCCAAAAAATATTCACTACCAATGTGCAGAGGGTGGAACAACACCCCCATTTCAAGTTTTCCATCAATAAAAAACATAAGGTTTATCCAGTCATAGAGCAATAACCCATACAACAAGGCACCAGTTAGCCTGCCAACCTGCAATCAAATTAGAAAGCACCAACCAAAAAGAAAATTGTCTATTTGTACCGGTTACCAAGGCAAAAGCCATAACCAAACCAGTGGTGGTTAAACCATCGAACAATAGTTAGTAGGTAGGTTTCCATTTTGATAGAGAAACCAGGGTTTAACAGCGACAGTAGGTAGTAAGCTATACCAAA
Source organism: Adiantum capillus-veneris (assembly GCF_014529385.1). Classification (NCBI taxonomy): domain Eukaryota; kingdom Viridiplantae; phylum Streptophyta; class Polypodiopsida; order Polypodiales; family Pteridaceae; genus Adiantum; species Adiantum capillus-veneris. The sequence continues at coordinate 69,481,989 of NC_140956.1, read as the reverse complement.
AACAACCACCAATATGGCATACTCAATAGAAATAACGCGACACAAATAACAATCAAAACCCAAATATTGGGATTAAATCCTTGCAAGAAAAACAACCCATTGTTTCTTACTATACTGTGTAAAAATCCCCTCAAGGTGACATGCATGCCCTCTAACGCAGCACAAACATATTTCCCTAAAGTAGGTGCGAAAGAAAAACCATGAAAAAAAAGTTTGTCGACCTGTGTTACTTGAGTTGAGAGCTCCATGCCTCAATGAAGTAGAGATACAGACACGCAGTCGCTTTCTTTATGCCAAGAACAGAGCACAAAAAATGCTAAGTGAGGGGCAGAGATGCGCCCTCACCTTTTAAATAGAGGAAAGAGGGAGGTCGCCATAACTGCATATCATGCAGTTTTCCATGAGTGGAGAGATCCCCAGCTGAGATGGTGAGGCCGCCTGCAAGGTGTAATGAAGAGGCAATCCAAGTGCTTTCACGGCCGGGTTAACCTGAGGTAGTACTCATGTTATTAGAAGGGCAACGCCCCATGGTAGTGACCATAGGCGGTAGGTTTCAATGAAATCCTAGGAGCGAAGTAAGTTGGGATTGCATACTAGGTAGGTGGTATTGTGTGTGTGTGTGTGTGTGTGTGTGTGTGTGTGTGTGTGTGTGTGTGTGTGTGTGTGTGTGTGTGTGTGTGTGTGTGTGTGTGTGTGTGTGTGTGTGTGTGTGTGTGTGAGAGAGAGAGAGAGAGAGAGAGAGAGAGATTGATAGTTAGCCAGGGCACAAAAAACCACGACCACAGCAAGTCCTTTGTAAATCAGAAGGGCCAAGTCCCATGGTGGAGGCTCAACAAACTGAAGCTTTAGGAGGTGAGTGACTAATAGGTTAGGGGTTTTAAAGCACTACAATGTGTGTGTGTGTGTGTGTGTGTGTGTGTGTGTGTGTGTGTGTGTGTGTGTGTGTGTGTGTGTGTGTGTGTGTGTGTGTGTGTGTGTGTGTGTGTGTGTGTGTGTGTGTGTGTGTGTGTGTGTGTGTGTGTGTGTGTGTGTGTGTGTGTGTGTGTGTGTGTGTGTGTGTGTGTGTGTGTGTGAATAATGAGAGAGAGAGAGAGTGAGTGCCTTTGCCATGCACCCTGCATGGGCTGCCGAGTCAAAATGAGAGAGAGAGAGAGAGAGAGAGAGAGAAGAGAGAGAGAGAGAGAGAGAGAGAGAGAGAGAGAGAGAGAGAGAAGAGAGAGAGAATGTCAAGAGTAAGAGAGAGGAGAGGGAGAGAGAGACTGAGAGAGTGTGTGAGTGTGTGTGTGTGTGTGTGTGTGGCATGTGTTGAGAGAGAGAGAGAGAGAGATTTGACTTGTGGCCCCTCTCGCTGGAGACGACCAGGAAAGGAGAGAGAGAGAGAGAGAGAGAGAGAGAGAGAGAGAGAGAGAGAGAGAGAGAGAGAGAGAGAGAGAGAGAGAGAGAGAGAGAGTGGCATGTGTTGAGAGAGAGAGAGAGAGAGAGAGAGATTTGACTTGTGGCCCCTCTCGCTGGAGACGAACAGGAGAGGAGAGAGAGAGAGAGAGAGAGAGAGAGAGAGAGAGAGAGAGAGAGAGAGAGAGAGAGAGAGAGAGAGAGAGTGGCATGTGTTGAGAGAGAGAGAGAGAGAGAGAGAGAGAGATTTGACTTGTGGCCCCTCTCGCTGGAGACGAACAGGAAAGGAGAGAGGGAGAGAGAGAGAGAGAGAGAGAGAGAGAGAGAGAGAGAGAGAGAGAGAGAGAGAGAGAGAGAGAGAGAGAGAGAGAGAGAGAGAGAGAGTGTGTGTATGCTTGCAATAATGGAGGAGAGAGGGGGGACATGGAGGAGCGGGAGGGAGTAGTGCCATGCTTGGCAGCCCCTCTGTTGACAAACGAGTATAGGGGGTTGGCGACGCATGCAAGGAAGAGAGGAAAACCTGTTTTTTTTTCTTTAATTATTATTGTTGAGTCTCCCCACCCCCCACCAAGTGGGGTTGATTCCCGTGGCCAAGCTCCTAAAGCTGACCATCAATACTAATCTCTCTTCTGCAGGTATTTCTAATTTTGGGCATCTTACAATGTATTGCTTCATCCTAGTTGCACAATCCCTAACATACCTTGATTCTGTTTGATCCCAGTTTTGGAACATGCAGCTACAAATCCCTAAGCTAATGTATTTAAATCCATGATTTCCCTTGGTGGAATGTTTTGGAACCATGTCAAAGCTTTTCCTTCTAAAGTCATTCCAAATCCCTCAAATTGAGTGTGGAAATCAAGTATGCGTTCTGCTCTTAGCACTTGCTTGAAGCTAGCTAAGTGGTCATATGGATCCCTAGATCCATTATATTTTTAACCCATGTCTGAAAATCAGCTGGTCTGACACGTCTGTTTGGCTGAGCTCCAACTCTTCTGGAAATTGGTCCTGTCTCAAGTCCTTCAAACCAATCTGCTGGAATAGTGACTCATGTAGCCTTGCACTAGATCTAATGTCACTCGGTTTTTTTGTGATGAGGTAGGTTTAAGTTTTTTAACATTTCTCCCAAAAGATTTCTCGCTGAGTTCCTCTCTTGGAATAGGATCAGATCCTTGTCCCAATATCCAATCTCTTATAGAGTATCCTTGGTAGCTGGTCTGTTCTACCTCCTCAAGACTCATCATAACAAAATTATTGTTATAACAATCCCTAAATAGGTAAGATGGTAGATCTGTTGGACCCTTGTCCTTGATCTTGAAGATATAGATGATCTTCATGGGTTTTAACTGCCCTGGCTTGGCTTGAGAGGTCCATAAAAGATCCTTGACATTCCTATCCTCCCAACAATAGACTCCAATCCTAGGATTATCAGTGCTAAGCCGTTTCAAAGGTTTCAGATCAACTTGATCGTTGGTGGACCTTCTTTTGCTGCCATATCCAAAATTATTGTATTCACTTCTAACCCCCATTTGTCTATCACATCAAGATTTTCAATTTTTATAAATTGAGTTCCGTTTTTATACATATACATTTTTCCTTGTTTGTTTGCTTTTATTTCCTCTTCAAACTCTATGTCATGCTCATCAATGTGAATGCCATACTCTTCATCAGGATCCAAGTAAACATGAGCTCCGTGGATGTTGTAAATAACTGACTAGCCATGACGTGCAAGCTGGCTATCTATACCTCAATGGACAGAATGGCCTCCTTTCCATATACCAGATGGAAAGGGGTGAAACCTAGTGATGTTTGGAATGTTGTGTGGTAGGCCCAGTGAGCAGCCATGAGATGCTTATCCCAATCACTTGTGTGGTTATTCACCTGCTTTGTGATGATCTTATAGATCATGCCATTTACCTTTTCAACTAGACCGTTGCACTGTGGATAGTATGGAGTTGAGTGTCAACGTGTGATGCCTAGCTTTTTCATTAGTTCTCCCACCAAGTCCCTCTGAAACCTGGCCCTCTATCAGATATTATCTGCAAAGGTGTGCCAAAGCGGCAACAAAAGTGCTCAAATATGAACTTCGCCACTTCTTGGCTATAATGCATGTGGTGGCTACTACTTCCGCCCATCAAGTCATGTAGTCTATACCAACTAGAATGTACAGGTTTCCTGGTTGGGCCCTTAGTAAAGGAGAAATTGCATCTATTTCCACTTCTCAAATGGGCCATATGAGATGATAGGAGTCTGTGGCTCATAGGTTAGTGTTCGATCACTGGATACTTGACAAGCTCTTCATGTTTTACACCAATGATGCACATCTATGTTCATACTAGGCCAAGAGAATTCTACCTCTAGAATCTTCCTACTAGTAATATCTAGAGCAAAGTGGCCACCACAAACACCATCTGGAAACTTGAGATTACCTCCATGATTTCACTGGAGATTGGCACTCACCTAAGGATCTGGTCTTTGCCTTTGCAGTACAAGGTGTTGTTTACAAGGCGTATCTTGTTGCCTTTCAAACAATCCATTGTTTTTGGCCCTTTGTATACGCTTCCGGACATTCTTCTGTATCTAAGAAGCTGATGATTTCAGGCATAGCATCCCTACCCTGGAAGAGGGGCAGCTTTATTTTGATTGCTCCTATGGGAACATCTTGTATTCTTTCCTTGGCTAGAGCATCTGCTTCTTCATTTTTTGCCCTAGGGACATGAAATAATTGCAATGCTTCAAACTTTCTTTAAAGATCCTTAACTTGGCGTAATTGGCCAAGCAAAACCTGATTATTAAAATCCAAGTGCCATTTATCTGCTCTATTAAGAGCATGGCATCACCAAACACGTTTAGACAGTGAATCCCTTTCAAAACACATTGTTCTAAACCAAAAATTAGGGCCGCGTACTGTGCTTTGTTGTTGGAATGGGAGTGTAGCAGCTGCCCAATAGAGAAGACCTTTTCCTTTTGTTCATTGAGAATGACGATGCCTTGCAGCCCGGTCCACTGTTCTTTAGTAAGCTCCATCAAAGAAAAAAGAGTGAGCTCCTTCTAGCTTAGGAATTCCCACCATTCATGTCACTCCTTTACCTTCTGTGTTGACATTTAGCTTCTTCTCATAGTGATGATGAGTAAGAATACTTGCTAAACTAGCTCTGGTGGAGTTTTCTACTTGCATAGTGTAAACAAACTCTTGTAATCTAATGAGCCACTTATGTAAGGTCTCTGACCCCAACCAAAAAGAGCACCATTGTACCTTGAAATGAATATAATGGAAAAAGTTACTATTTTTAGCAGTTTTCCGAATTCTGTCAGTGCCATGATGTTTAGAATGATATAAAGCTTCAAAATGTGAATTAAAATAATTTTTGTGAAAATTTTCCAAATATAGTAACTTTTTGGTCACCCGACCCGTCTAGTTTTGACCGTCTCGAAAATCTGCACCCGTACCCCGAATTTGAAAAAAAATGCATTTTCGGACCCCGGGGGCTGCTAAATATGGCAGGTACTCGGTCCAGTACGCCTTAGTTAGAGCTTGCTATAGCAATTTTTGGCATCAAATTCCGACTCGTATGACCCGTTTTAGCTTAAAATCAATTTTTCTCAAAATTGTCCGGGGAGGCACCGGGGGCCCGGGACTATGTGGGAACAGGTTCTAGGCCACTCCAGACTAGCTTTAGCAGCTAGGGGGCGCCCTCTTGCCTTGTGGGATTCTTGGGAGAGTTTCCAGGATTGCAACTAAGTGAGAGAACCAGTTAACCAAACCAACTGGACACTTGGTGGGGGTAGGCAACTAGACTTACCATGCTTAACTGAAGTAGCTCCCAAATGCATATAGCAATCAGGTTCGATTTTCAGCTTGAGGAGCCTATTTAAAGGTGTTCTCACACACACACACACACACACACACACACACACACACACACACACACACACACACATGCTCACACACATATAGTGCGCACACACACACCTACACACACTGGGAAGGTGTTGTCGGTACACACACAGTTTTTGAAGGAGAAGCAAGGAGAGAGGTGCTGCCAAAATTCTCATCTTGAGGATTCATTGGATCAGGAAAATCAGAGGATTCTCAGCCCCTAATCACGGTAATCATGGTTTAATTACTGCTCTTCTTAATTCTCATCTTTATTCTCCAAATTCCTTAGCTACTATGCTTAATCCTGGCTATAATTCCCTATAGCTTCTCTCTAAATCTCCATAGTTATACTCCATTACATAATCATCATTCAATTAGCTAAATTATGCAGCCATTCATCATCCTTAACCAAGGATTAATGCATGATTAGGAAAGATTCTCTCTCTAGGCAGCATAGTTAATAAATTGTCAGCCAGTAATAGTGTAGATTTGATGAAATTCATTCTTTTACCACTCAATAGTGTTGTAATTAAATTAGACTCAATCTTCTCCCACATTAAAATGTGATTAAGGCTGAAAATTAATCCGTCATTAGGCCATTAAGAAGAGAATTTTATGTCACACATGCTTGCGGCAATTCTGCATCTTCATATTGCTCTAGGAAAATGAATGAGCTTGCCTACTTCATCTCTTTCGTGAATCAATTAGTAAAATTCTGAATTTCTTAATCATCTAAGCCAAGTAATTAACCTTAGAGCCATTTCCCATAGCGTAAGTAAGGAATTACCCATAAAATTGCTAGGTCTCGAAGGAAAAATCTAATCTCTTGCCTAAGGAGGATTCTATAATATATCTAATCTGCCATTTGGTTGTTATGATGCTCTCGGGCTTTAGCTCTTTTCTTCAAGTTTATCATTTAAAGTAGTGAGTAAAATGGCCCCGGTTAAGAGAACTCGCTTCGGTGGTGCCCACGACCACGAGGCGGGAACAAGCAATACAAATGGAAAAGGAAAAGCTCCCATGGTCGAACAAGCACCGGCCATCTCACGAGCTAATGACGAAGAAATGGAAGAGGTAGATCACAGTTTTATTCAAGTTGTTTAATTTAACATTGCATACGTTTAGCTAGGAATGAACATATCCCCAAACATGTTGGAAAAATCCGACGGAAGCCTAGGCAATTGAATTCATTTGTATATTATAGTCTAAAGTAGGAAAGAAATGATTGACGGATATACTGTTTGCAATAGGAAAGAATGTCTGCTAGGGAAAATTTAGCTGGGCATGTTCATTCTATTTCCAATGTTGAATTAGTCATGAACCCCCTCCTGATCATAGGGGGCAGAGTTCCTGGTTAAGGGCTCTTGAATCCACGACTGCTGGTTAAGCGGTGGGAACCCACGACTGTTGGTTAAGCGGTGGGAATGTCCATGTCGTGCTTTCTATGCGGTGGACATACCACCTAGTTGTATGGACAGCTAGGCGACAACGAGAGGAGTAAACTCTCGCTGGAGGGGGGATTTTGTACCTCCAGAACATTGAAATTTTAATGAATAAGTTTGAGTAGAATTTTTACTAGAATTCTCTCTTGGTGCCACTGTGCAATACTGATTGAAGGGATGTCTTAACGAACTTGTGAATCAGAATTTAACCAAGGAACTTTTATGTTGAACAACCACTGTGGTATTAATTAGGGCACACAAGGAAGTGTGAGTGCGGGGGTGGAAAGTGGGGGCTTGGCTCAGGTTGCCAACGCCTATGAGAAGGGTGGTCCCGATTGGTCGGGAACTCTCTATCCCCATAGTGTTTAATTCGATATTAGTAATACTCATTGCCCCTAGAGCGGTGAAATCTCGAGAGTACGTGCCTCTGAAACATGGGGAAAAAGGCACTCGGGGTTTCTCTCCTCTTGGAAGGTGAGTCTTAGGATCGTTAGATGGTTTAAGTACGCTTCCCCTGCGAGGTGGAGCTAGATCTCATTGCTAGTAGGCTCGAACTCGACTCACTTTGTGATGAGAGATCGTCCGCTAGATGAACCCTGAACCACTTTGTTTGCTTCCGCAATAGATCTAGTGGCCACCAGGTTCACCATCAGATCCGCTGTTTGATATGGCGGGGTGGGGACCTCACAACTTAGAGATTCTAGATGAGACATCCATGTGTTGCATCACATACGAAAAGACCTCTTCCGTTGTTAGAATTACAAAGGGTCTAGGCAATAGATAAGAGCGGAACTTTGTAGTGGCAAACATCAATGCAAGCACCATGTGCTCTACCGTGGTGAATCCTTTTTTTTAAGAGGTCATGATGCGACTAGAGAAGTACATAGGAGGCATGAAAGAGTTAGGGGGTCCTTTTGCATTTGTACGGCTCCAAGTGTATCACTCCCTACACTGGGGTTAACATAAAATGTCTTGTCCCATCTACAAGGTGCAATGATGGGAAGTGTTGCCAGGATCTATTTCACTTCGCTAAACTATTGCTCATTTTTTTCACTCCATAGGAAGACATCTCTATGGGTGACTTGTTGTAAAGGGAGAGTCACTTGAGAGAGCAAGTGAATGAACCTGCTCAAATACCTTACCTTCTGAAGGAAAGAGACCAATTGCTTAGTTGTTGTGGGTGATAACAAAGATACTAAAGCATGAATCTTGCCAGGGTCAGCCGCAATTCCTTTTGTTGAAATTACATGACCAAGAAGATTGACCTTTCTTTCACCAATGTGCCACTTATCTACATTAAGCTAGCCACCCAAGGTTTGTAGCCTAGCTCACATGGAGGGAGCGAGAACTGTAGATGCAAGAATCATCTATGAAAACCCGTATTTACTTACCAAAGTATGGTTGGAAGACAAAAGTTACATAGCGTTGAAATGTGGTCGGAGCATTGGTGAGGCCAAAAGGCATCACCCTATAAGTAAAGCATCCCCATGGTGTTATGAAGGTTGTCTTTTTTTGGTCTTCTTCTGCAATGCTCATCTGGAAGCAGCCTGAGTAGCCATCACATATGACCTGCTACCTCATTGAGAATCTCATCTTGGAATGGGAGGGGAAAATGATCCCTCTTTGTTGCTGCATTGAGAGGTTTGTAGTCTACATAAACCCTCCACTTACTGTTCTTCTTTGGTGTGACTACCACTCGAGAGACCCACTCTGAGTCCTTGACAGGGTAATTGAAACCTGCCTGTAGCAAATTCCTTACCTCTTTGAGCAATGCTTCTTGCTGAACTACCCCAAGCCTTCTAAGCTTTTGCACTATAGGCTTACTTCCTTCCTTGAGTCTCATGCAGTGATGCACCACTGTGATCCCTGTGATCTTGTCATAATCATCAATGAACAGTGTAGTGAAGTTACCTAGCATAGAGATGTATTCTTATCTCTCTTCACTAGCTAACTCACTCGTTGTAGCTTACTTGTATCCACCGACGGTTGCGTACCTGATGGTCCCTCTTGGTTCTCCAGTGGTGTTTCAAATTGTGTCAATCTCTTTGGATCTCTGAGGATGACTCCCATTACTTCAATGCTAATGTAGCTCTCTTCAGTTGTTGTTATCTCCTCTCTCAAGGTGGTCAAAGAGTCACTAGTGAATTCATCTTCTGATGCCTCCAAGATCATAATGTGTTGCTTCCCAGTCTTCATATCATAGAATATGGGCTTCCCTTTAGCATCCTTCATTTGGATCATTCCGCTACTCCAATCTTGTTAGCCTCCATAGCCATGAGCCACGGTCTTCAAAGAATGATAGGGTAGCCCTCCCCTTTGTGCGGCATGACAAAAATATCTACCTCCACTTCTGTGTCGAATGCCTTCACCTTGACTGCATTCACAATGCCTATGCACTTCACTTTGATGTTATTTGCCATTTTAGCTCGGCAGGGTGCCGGCCTACTTACCTCTAGGCCTAGATGGTGCATCATTTTCTCACTCATGATGCATATTTGTGCACCACCATCTATGTACATGTTTGAGATGCGTTGCCCCTTGATGTGGGCATCCATGATAGGTAGGATGATGTAAGATTTCTCCCAGAGATAGTTGGTCTTGACTTCCTTGTACTTACCATCTTCGTCCATTGTCTCCTCATCCTTGGTGCAAGATGGAGTAATTGAGGCCGGGTTATTTTGGGACCTTGCATCAATACATCTTGAACTAAGTCATATGGTTTAGCATACTCACCCAATGAAAAATCCATGATGTTGATCTTCCACCGAGGCTTAGACGCATGCTTGCTAGACTCTCTTTTTCCTTTCATCTTCTCCTCCCTTTGAGAGGCCTCTTCGTTCCTGGCGCGCTTCACTCCCCATGGCATTCACTTTTCTACTTTTTCTTTCCCTTTGTCCTTCTCTTTGACACGCTCTTCTACCTTTGCCTTTCCTTTAGCTTCAAGGTTGATGACACTTACTGCTTGGTTTCCAGTAGGTGGTGAAGGTAGCGGTGGAATGAGAGGTTGCAGTAGTGGTGGTTGTATGGGCCATCGAAAGATTTGGACCGGTGGAGTCGGCTCTGGTTGCCTAGGTGGTGGTTGTCTCACCCTTGGTGGAGAGATATGATTCTACCTTCCTCCACTATTAAAGTTTTTCCTTCTTGGATGAGGACAGTAGTACAAGCCATGGCCATCCTCTCCACAGTTGTAACAATGGTAGTCTTAATTTTGTCTTCGCTGTCCTCTCCCTTGCTCTGGATTTTTGGCAGGTGCATGCACTTGCTGTACCAGATGTACTAAAATATTCTCTAACCGGTTGGTGATTCGGTTGAGCAGGTCTTGTTGATCTTCAGCCAGTTCCTATGGCTAATTCCTCTGGACAGCTGCTGTAGGCACAGCTAGGTGTGGTCGGACCCTTCTTGGTTCCTCTTCCTCAATAGTTCTAGCTTGTAGATGCAACTTCTTATCTTTAAGGTGGGCTACTTCAACTACTACCTCATATGTAGTAGGAAACCTTCCCTTCACCTTCTCTTTAAGAATTGGCCATAAACCAGCCACAAGTTGGTCTTTCTTAAGGAAATCGGGTGCCCCTTCACCCTCCCTTAGCGATGCAACCCATCGTCCCCATAGATCCATAAACTTTGATTTGTATGCTGTATACTCAGCCATACATCAAGTGCCATAGCTTCTCGGATCTGGTGCCTTCTCCAAAACGCCTTAGGAATGATGCTCTTAGCAGATCCCACCTCTCCTTGTTGGCTGGCACCAAGGCATTGTAGCATGATCTTGCTTTCACTTTCATTAGAGGCAAAAAAATGCGCAGATGCAAACCATGGTCATCCCTTCTAGAGACAACACATGCTATTTCAAGATTATCTAGAAAATTTGAAGTATCTTCCCACACCTTACCTGTGAAGGTTGGGAAACAAACATTTGCCATTGCCAAAAACAAGATATTTCTTCAAACTTTTTTTTCTTCAAACACAACAAGTAGCTTAGCGGCGTATAGTGGCTTTCTTATAGGGTTGGGTGGATAGATCAGAATAGGATGAAAATGGGAACATTGAAAGAGTGATGGTAATCCAACACGGGGAGGATAATAGGGTTTGGGGAGCTAAGGATCTCTCCTAGCACCGCAACACCAAACAGATACACAATCTTTTGTTGATAGAAGATTTTTCTATCTACATATATATTTACATGCATGTGTTACAAAAACCTAAACAAAAAAGTAGTTGGTCCGTTATCCATGATTCACAGAGTGTAGAGTACTCACTTATAATTTTACCATGACGGTGTTGACAAGTTGGCACGTCCATAGAAGGTCATCTCCCTTCATATGCTACACCTTCCCTTCATTGCTCAGCACGTATGGAGTGATGGCTATGTGTTTGAACACTCCTAGCCCTTTAGCTAGCACCAGTTTTGCAAGTAATTACTGTAGTCGACTCGTTGCATGAACTCCAAACCATTTACTTGTAGCTCTCATCTCCAGCCCACTGGGTTTCACCCGTGGTAGAGATTTTCTTCAGGATGAGTTGTACGAGAAGAGGAGGAAGGCCCTCTACCCACCCTTCAAAACAACAAGGACAATAGCCAAACCACTCCTCTCTAGGGCATGGGAACCTCCTTACCACCTCTGCTTTGGGGTTGTTGAAGTGAGCTGGCAGCACTCGCATGCGCCGTACGAATCGATAGGTGATCTTTTGTCGCTTTGCTTCAGATGACCTTCTTTTTGGCAGCCTAGGCACGATTCTGCTTTCTGAACTCAAAGCACTCGTGTGGCCAGGTGTTTCTTCTTCCTTGGGGTCATGTGATTTAGGATTGGCCTAGCCCTCCCTTTCCTTTGGCACAAGAAGCCCCTTTGGGCCACTTAGGAGTAGAGGCTATACCTTGACTTGTAGATTCCTTGGGAAAGAGAGGCCTTATTAACCTTTTTCCTTCCTTGATATGGATGACCTCTTTGCAGTGGACGTTGATGTAGAGGATTTCCGCTTCTTTACCTCCATTGGCGGCACTCATTGATAGAGTGCGGTGGGCGAAGACAATGAGAGCAGCCTGCAGCCCTCCCTTGGGTGGCTCTTGATTTGCGGTTGGAGTGAGAGATGCGAGACAGAGCTCTTACTTCCTCGATGTTGACGACGGTGTATTCTGGCAGCGGCACTTCGATGAAGGCGGTCAATGCTTCTTTAATTTCTTCCTCCTCCGTTCTCCAATTGGAGAATTCCCCTAACCATTCATCCATGGTCGATAACGTGCATCATTTTCAGCATTGTAAACTGAAGGTTTTCGAGAAGCCCTCCTCCTCGACAAGCACAAGTGTAAAATGGACCCTGATGGCCTCTACACCAAGGCCGTGCAGCCGAACACGTCATGGGAAGTAAACACGGGGCACCACCTAGCTTTGAGAGGCTAGGATGCGGACAGTAGTGATTTAAAATAACACTAATACTGCACACCGTAGAGAGAGAGCAAGACGTAGACGTAGATGATAAAAACCTCTCGGGATGTGAGGGAATCTTGATTCAAAGTGGTATTTACAAAAAAAATCATTTTCGGTGAGATGGAGACCATGGTGTGTGTGTGTGTGTGTGTGTGTGTGTGTGTGTGTGTGTGTGTGTGTGTGTGTGTGTGTGTGTGTGTGTGTGTGTGTGTGTGTGTGTGTGAGAGAGAGAGAGAGAGAGAGAGAGAGACTATAGTGCATTCTCTAAGGAAAATCCCATATACATGGAGATTCTACTCTTGTCTGTGGCGACCCTTGGAGTCAAGGTGTGTGCATGGCTTCCTTCTCAAGTGCTGCCCCTGATAGTGAGTGTTCTTTTATAGGTGCAGGTTGCATTAGTTTAGGATAATCTGATTAGGTTAGGGCCCTAATCAGGAGAGACAAAGCAAGAAGCCGGGTCCCATATATGACCTTTGCTTTGTTTTAGGAGAACTTTAAAATGATATCTCCTAGGTGGGCCTTTGTGACCATCACCTAGAGAGAGGTGGCAATATACAATTGGTTTTTATAAGAAGTTTTGGGTTGAAAATGGAAAAATAGATTACCCTACAGATGTTTATTGCAGAGATGCCTTGTGAACAAGATGCCGATAAATGCGGACTTTGCAGGTGCATTGGTGTAGCACGTTTGTCACTTTTGGGGCCGGTCGGGGCATGCCTTCGGCATCATTTCTTGATTTGTTGTCGTCACCCCCACGTGATTTTTGTCGTTCTTCTTCATTGTTTGGCCGTCGACGTTGAACTCCTTTGGCCTTTTCTTCTTGTGCGTGCATATGGAGTGCATGTGTTTTTTTGGATAGGCTCGTGTGAGTGCGTATAGTGTACGTATGTGTGTATGTGGATGTGCTTGTGAGTCTGTATGTGCGTGCTTGTGATTCTATATGTGCATGCTCGTGAGTGCTTGTGTGTGTGTGTGTGTGTGTGTGTGTGTGTGTGTGTGTGTGTGTGCGTGTGTGCGTGTGTGCGTGTGTGTGTGTGTGTGTGTGTGTGTGTGTGTGTGTGTGTGGTACGAGAGAGAGGGACGTCATTTATTGTGTGTGTGTGTGTGTATATGTGCATGCTCGTGAGTGCTTGTGTGTGTGTGTGTGTGTGTGTGTGTGTGTGTGTGTGTGTGTGTGTGTGTGTGTGTGTGTGTGTGTGTGTGTGTGTGTGTGTGTGTGTGTGTGTGTGTGTGTGTAGGTAGTTGTTTTACTTTTATAAATAAACACACCAAGGAACAAGACATTCAAAAGACGATTGGCTAAGGATGTCAAGGAAACGATTAGTACAGAAACAACTCAGTCTTCGATTCATCACTGTAAAGCATAGTAAGAATGAAGTATCATTCCAAATGAGTTTATACAAAGGTATCAGAACTATCCGAGTTGAATCATCAAGTGCTTTCAAAGTCAGACTGCAGTAAGCGAAACCTTTTTTAAGCCAAGATATAGTTCTCACCTGCATCCATATAGTCAACACAATAGATATGTTAGACTTGGCTACGTATGGCAGGCTTCAAAGAACCTATCAGTTGTTATCCATGTCAAACTTAAAAAGTATTTAGACTAGCTATTGTCCTATACAAAATAATCCTACCAAAACTGTGAAAGGAAGTCGACAACTTCATATCATCTTATGTAATTTCCTTAGTTTAAGCAATGTATGAAAAAAACTAGGTTTAGGTCAGCCAGCAGAAACCTTAGTTATACGAGTAATCTTTTGTAATAGGCCTGCTTACCTATAAGCACCCATTTAACTATCATAAAGAGATTGGTATCAAAACAGCAGCTAGATTGAAATGCCCAGAAAGTGTCAGCCAGAGTCAAAAAAATGGAGCACATTCTCAATGGTAAAAATTTCTTTCAAGTCATCCCTTAATTAGTGTCATAACCAACCAACAATAAGGTATAACAACAAAAGTTTTTAGATGGACGTTTACTCAAGCTTTAGTGAGCAGGCCCGAAGTATCTTTATCCAGATTTAAGCCATAGTTGGCCAGAAAGATTCCAACCAGATGTAGTGAAAAAAGGACCAGTATTAAGCCGACAATCTAAGTATCAGCAGGAGGTACAAAGTCTAGCTACAACCAGTTATACTTAAACCAAACTAGATCATTATTCACTAGCTGTAATGGAAAACTAGATCTAAGCCCGACAACCGAGCAATAGGTGAAGGTCATATTTGTAAGTCAAAACGGTCTCCCCCAAATCATAATATCATAAAAAACTTAGGTATCTAAAGCACCAGATCATTATCCATAAGTGGAGAGCAAGATTAGAAGACCAGATGTAGTGAAAAAAGGACCAGTACCCCCTGCTAAATATAGAGATTTTTGTATTTTCAGATTTATCAAACCTGGACCAGATCAATAGGTATTAATCCAGTAAGCCACTATACCCATATTGGTCAGAATAATAGCTTATGCCAAAACTCAAGTGAGGTTTGTATGGCAGTATCATCACCAAGAACTAGATGTAGTGTATATATGAAAAAGACCAGAACTAAGCCAGGCCTCTAGGCAACAAGAAAAAAAAATTCATTAAATATAAGTCAAAGCAAACAGTAAATACCAGAATAATTTTTATGGTAGTATCATCACCAAGATGTAGTGGGATATGTTTTGTAAAAAACCAGATCTAAGCCAGATATCCAAGCAAGGTTAGGTGTTTTGTAAGTCAGCACCAGAGCCAGATCCGGCTTATTCCAACCACACCCAAGATCAAGAGAGTAAGATCTAGTCAGAGAAAGACCCAGACTATGCTAGAAATTCAAGACCAAAAAAAGCCAGCTGGTAACTAGTAACCAGGCAGCAGGTTTATAAGACCAGTAAGAGATTAGACCTGTAAAGGGTCAAAGGACTATGCCATGAAAGAAAAAGTCATTTTTACAAGTACGATCAAGTATTAGATCCATTTTTTCCATTTTCTTGCAAATTGAATGCATCATACCCAAATAAACAACTGCAACTATCCAAATTCAGATTTTGGCAGCATAATCAGCAATGCCACCAAACTTACCATAAGTATCAATTTTAACGCAAAAAGCATCAATTTTTCATAAGTTTCTATGAATCTCCTCATAACCCACCAGAATATGAACCATCACATAATAAATCAGAGTATCAACCAGTGATCAGCACATTTAGATCAAGTTTCCCCATATTACCATAGTATACCATATTTCGGTAACAACCTAATCAGTAACCATAGAATTGATGCCACTTTTATGTCAAGCAACCAAAAAACTAGAGTGAGTGTATGTAATTAGTACCAGGTAGGAAGCAAAAGAAACCCTCTATTGATATGTAATTATCAGTGCCGAGGTTATCAAACTATATGCTTTAGCTAAGGAAAATCCCAAATGTACAGTTTTGCCAATGTTCTAGTGGTAAAATACCTAAGGAAGCATAACCAGTCACACCATCAGGCTTTCAATTTTAAACTCACCATGAGTATCAAAAACCACAACAGTATCCGTATGTATCAGATTTGATGCCATTATTTTACAGTAAAAAAGACTAAGTATGTATGCAGTCAGTACTAGGCAAGAAGCAAAGAAGCCCTTCACTGATGTGTGAAAATCTGAGCCTAGGTTCCCAAACCATATTCATTTGCTAAAAAACTCCAAATGAACCTTTCTCTCAATAATCTAAATGTTAAAAAAACCTATTTATAATCACCCAACAAAGTAGGGTTTATTTTAATCATTGAGAAAAAAATATATAGAGGGGATACCAAGTCTAAGTGAAGGGAAGAAACCCTCACCTTTATATAGTGGAAGAGGCAGGGAAGATATCTAAAAAATTGTACTCAGTTGTGGAGGTGCTGCAGCAGCCTAGCAACGATCAATCTCAATGAGTGTAGGAGTTATTACAGCTAAGACTGATTCTATGAGAGGGAGGCAAAGAATCCGTGCCAAGCAACCCCTCATTACGTGAGGTCATCAGAACGAGGTCGTGACTCACTATGAGTGCCACGACAGACTGTAAAAAATGTAGTAGAAACAATCAAATCTGTAGCCACCAAGGTAAGAGGCCAAAGAATGGGCACTAACTAAACCTGGTAAGAGAGATATTAGGGGGTTGTACCCACAAGGTATCCCAAACATGGGTGCGGGGGGGGGTTGATAGAGATATGTACTTATGGTGGATAGCTCTATTTTAACCACCCACTGTAATCATCCTCAAAAAGCTAGGAGTTTTATAGTAAAGCACAAGGTAATCTCCCATAAGGCAACAACTCAAGTTTCTACTCAAGTTCATACAGTTGGATATTACAGTGATTCAGAGCATAGTCAATAACACCCTGCAGATGAGGTGTTAGAGAAACCATAGCCCAATGCAATGGCAAACCCAGATTTTACTTAAAGGAGCCATAGTACAATGTATTGTCAAAAGGTATGTGTGTATGTAGTTGCATGCAACAGTTTATTCTTAGATAAAGTGTGTGAGTGTGTGTGTGTGTGTGTGTGTGTGTGTGTGTGTGTGTGTGTGTGTGTGTGTGTGTGTGTGTGTGTGTGTGTGTGTGTGTGTGTGTGTGTGTGTGTGTGTGTGTGTGTGTGTGTTGTAACTAGAACTAGCAATCATGGTCAGATGTTGTGACCAAGTGTGTGTGTGTGTGTGTGTGTGTGTGTGTGTGTGTGGCTATTTAAATCTTAACTAATAAGACATAATTGAATTTTTACATTCAAAAGACAGCTGGCCAAGGAACAATGAACAGATAAGTACAAAAATAACCCAGTATCAAAATTATTTAGGTACAATGATTGTAGGAAAGAGATCCTCTTTCACTTAGACCAATAGTAAAAGAACTTCCTCGTTCCTCAGTGAGTACTTCATTAAAGTAAGGTTGCTTGCCAAAGAAAAGAAAACCCTCCAAGATAGGATAGAGTCCTTACCTCATCCATCCAAACAAGACAACAATTCAGTTAGCCTTGGATGTGTTTTACAGTTATCAATGGACCCTATCAGTTGTTATCCATGTCCATCTTACAAATTTTATTTACTTTAGACAAGCTAGGTTATTTATTAGAACTTGTATGATAGCAGTCTTTACTTATTACATCAAAAATGAGTGTTACCTTCTACCTTTTATACTGAGTTGTGAAGCCCACCAATAATCCATATATCAATTTAACCATCGTGAGATTTATTTATTTATTTATTTATTTTGCAATAGTAACCATATACTTACCTTCAGGAGTAACAATCTCAAGGTGTCATTGGTATTCCTTTACACAAAGAGAGGTCAAGAACAACTTTAACTGTGTAAGATGCCCAATCTTTTGTTCAAGAACCAATGGTACCAGAAGAGGGTAATGAATAATCTCCATTTTTACAAAAATTAAAATGACAGTATGACCAATCAACAAAGTATCAAAAACTCCATCTATACTAAGTGGACTCATAGATCACCAACCATAGCTTTATGCCAAAGCCAAAAGTAACAGTTATATACTTACCTTCAGAATCCCAAGTTATTAGTATCCCATAAAGAACGGTAGTGTCCGGCCTTGTTTGAGTATGATGCCTTAAAGTTTCAACAATCATAGGTACTTAAAAAACACCCCATCCCCTTATCTCATATGAAATCCCAATGGTGATACTGTACATAAGCCCAAGTGTGGCAACAGTTTATCAAAGAGAAAGACCAACAGTTTTCGAACCTGCCAGTCATGCTCCCCCCCTTTTTTTTAACATTGAATATCCAAGAGATTTCTACAATGGTTACGACCAGAGCAACTCATAAGCTAACACACCTGTATCGGAAATTTACTAGGTAGATATGATAGCCAGTTAGTGAAAATAACAACCCTTAGCTGCTAGCACAGAGCCTATATCCTCCTGCTAGAAACACTCAGTCCTTGTCAGTGTTTGATAGAAGCCGTCACCAAATGCAAAACAAGATCCCAAGACCCAAGCCAACCATGCGATGGCTCAAAAAAGATTTTTTATAATGTAAAAAGCAGCCCTTATCGGCTAGTTCAGAGCAACCCATTACCTGACACACCTGTAGTGGCAATATGCCTGGTAGATATGATAACCATTAGTGAAAACAACAACCCTCAGCTGCTAGCACAGAGCCTATAACTACTTGCAAAAAAAAAAAACTTAGTCCGTTCCAGTGTTTCAACAAAAACTGCTACCAAGTGAAAAAAAAAGGTCTCAAGACCCCAGTCAATCATGCGATTGCACAACAGTTTGTTTAAAAAGGATCATTATATAGTGTAACAAGCAACCCTCAGTGGCTAGTACAGAGTCAAGTACAACCACCTGCATCAAATTATGCTCCATCCGTGCAAGTATTCAACAGAGACCATCCCTATTTTTAATGCAAATCGAGGTCTCAAGACCTAAGTCATCCATGCCATGGTGCAACAGTTTGTTCTTCTTATGCATGACGAATTTACAATGTATAAAATAGACGGCTCCAATCTTTATCAACCATGCATAGCATTACAACAAAAAACAAACCAAAACCGGAATTGGCAGTAAGGTAAAACATAACACCTGTGTTGCTTGAGCTGCAAGCTCTATTTCTTTAGCAAGTTCAGACAGTGACGAGAATAAGCAGAAAAAAACCTAATCCAAGGCTAAGTGAGGGCCAGAGTATGCCCTCACCTCAGTTTATATAGGATGGTGTGCACGCTCCCAGAGCAAGTAGGATGAATGCATTCGGCCGCCCTCAACTGCGCGAGCCTGCAAGTGCCATCGCCTGGGGAGGGCGATAGAGAGTGGACAGGGGCCGCCTACCCTGTATTATGATAACACTTCTTCTTTCACGCTTTGTTTAAGCGGGGGTATTGTCCCATTATAAGGAGGAATCCCCATCCCCGAGCAAGTACTTCCGAGCAAACAAAAAACCGAGCAAGATAGGTTAGATAAGCGAACTTGTTGTATCTTACTTTGTTTATAATAAAAGATCCATAATGTTAATTTTTTCGCAAACGTAGATGGAAAATTTAAGAGAGGCACTTCAACCTAGCCACCAAAAAACTGACAAAAGAAATTGAATGAAGAACATAACCCCAATCTTCAATAAGATTCTGTAGCAAACCCGTTGCATCTTGCATTGTTTAAAACAAAATAGTGTTCATTTTTTTTCAAACACATATGAAATTTACAAGAAACTATTAATAGAATGCACTCTCAAAACTTGTGCTGATCTCTCACAAACTAGGGCTTATCATAAGTAGACAAAATACCACTAGGGCTTATCATAAGTAGACAAAACACCACTGCATTTCAAACTACATACCACACAAATCCTTTACATCTAGAGGCACTTTAACTATTGCTGCACATTTGGCCGCAATCCTCCCAAAGCTTGAAACAGCTCCACCTTCGTTAGGGCTACTTGGTGCATGAACTCATGGGCATGAGAGTCCAAACCCAAAATTTGGAGAAACACATAGTAAATATGCTTGCATGGCACATATGTCAACCTCTTGGACTCTCTCTTTTGGAAGTCCTCACATGTACATCTTGGAAAATCAGACAATGTCACAGAGTATGAAACTCCCTTTGCCCTTGACCCCTCTGTGCTAATGTAGAAAACATGTGTTTCATTGCACACAACAATAACCTCTTTAACTAATGTTGCTGCCATGCATTTTCCAATATCAATTCTGGTCTGAAATTCTTTTGTCAACTTTGAGCGCCATTTAATAACCTTGCCATCCCTGTATTTGGGCCGAAAGGCACTTGTAACTCTATTTGCTGCTCGAATGCCCCCATTCACAGTTGCACATTCTACCCCATGTTGTTGTTGAAGTACAAATCCATTTGCTTGGAGCTGTTCTGCCTCATGTGGCAGTAGATTTGTACCCTCTGTGACCCTCCAAATCCCTGGTGCAGGTCCGGGTGGCCCCACCACCATGTCATGAATCTTCCATGTGTGCATGTTACTAGCATTGCAGAACCATACATAACCCTCAACAATCCCCCCAGGCTTTGATCCTGACGAGGGATATTTTCTTCGACCCCAAAAGCACGGTGCAGCTACCCCAGAATTAAAATTAGGCGACCCTTGATTAATGAATCGTCCACATCTATCTGTTTGATATTGCAAAATTCCAAAACATGTCATTTTACGTCCAGGTTCAGCTCTCCTAATTGCCCATACCATTTTTGCAACAGTCACCTCAGGCCAATACTTTGTTTCCCCATGTGCATGTGCATACTTTGTTCTACCAATGGGTTGAGTGACTGTGACATACTCGGGCCTGTGGCTATCATCCTCTAGCACAACACCAGCATCCACAAAGATTGGTCTCTTTTTCTTTACACTCTTCTCCCTTATATTCGACCTATTCATCTCTGGACTTTGCAAACCCATTTCTTCCATTGAGCAATGTGTAAGATCGGCCAACTTCTTTGCAGCAGAGGCAGTGGATGAATGATTTAAAAATCTTTGCGCAAGGTCTTGTATTCCGGGACCACTACATGTCTTTGCACCTTTAAGGTATGCATTGTACTTAACACTTTGTAGTACAGCCATTGCCATATCTGCCCCTGCGGCTTCATATAAACTAATTTTCTCTTTGAAACCAAAGCATGCCCGCATGCTAGCATGTTTACTCTCAGACAAGTTAGTGTTTGGCACAAAAATGCCAGACTCATCTTGCATAACAAATCTTCCTCCCCAATGTGAAACTCTGATATCCCACCAAGCCAACCATGTCTCCAAACATGAAACTTCACCATCAACAGCATGTCCTGCTCTCCAAAAGCGACGAAGCTCTCCTTTGCAAATATCTGCTTGATTCTCTGATGGTGCATTTCGCCATTTTAGGCATTTAATTTTGTGTTCCTCTTGTGAGGAAGGTTTGATATACTTAGTAGTATGCCAGATCATGGATTGCTCCCAATGAAACACACAAGACCTTTCCTTAGATGGTACAACCTTGTTGGGACCCCAAAGTAAACTGTTCTGATTGCTATCCAATTTGCATTAGCCTCATCAGACATGAAACCTCTGAACTCAGGCTTATCAAATCCTTCATCTTGAACCACCTTATTGAGCATCTTCCAAAACTCTATCTGTGCAAACTTATTCTCCACAGTAAACTCACATGTTGCGATTGTCATAAGTTCACGCACAAACGGATCATAAACATGTGCAGACATTGTGGGCCAGCCTTGCACACGATGCACATGATCAAAGTGTATCCACATCTGCTCAAGATTTCCACCCGGACGCATTCGATTAACCAGATCAACTCCACTTCCGGGCCCAATTATTGACATCTTGAACACATGTGGTTGTCGGGCATTTCCAATTTGACCAGGGAAGAGAACATCATGTATATATGGATACCTACTCTTACTCTTCAAGTCAAGCACTACTTCTAAGCCTTTTGCACTTATATATTTTGATCTTTTGGTGCATTCCAAGCTTCGTTCAATCCTTCGTCTACTTGACAAACGTGTGATTGTGTCGAGAAATTCAACAAACTCACAATCTTCAATATATTCGGTGTTGTCTGCATTTTCCATTACAAGCTTTCCCATGATCATATCCTGAGCAGTCATGCGCTCGAGCTGTTTGGCTATAGTGAATGGTTCTTGAGCAGCACGAGATTGAAGCGCTGATTCTACTTTTTTCTCATTTACTCTTGATCTCCCTTCCGCACAAGGATGTTGATGCTCACCTAGATGCAGCACACAACGGGTCCACTTTTTCTTCTCCCTTGGCATACAATAATAAATAACTGCAGGACAGGTTGCCACACACTCTGGCATTTCATAGCAATGATTGCATATCAAGGTGCGATATATACGTGTTTCAGCATGCCTTTTGGAGTTGACTTTGAAGCTGGCCTCGCCAATGAACCTCATTGTAGAGTCCTGTCCTTGAGTAATATGGACAATCAATGTTGACACAACATAAGTGACCCGAGCATCGACTGAACCTAACGACCCCTGGAAAGGTATCACTGCTACATGTGACATATTCAGTCCACATGTGGCTATCATGTCTCTGTTCCATCCCAATCATTCCATTAGTGTGACCTAGAGAGGGCAACTCAAATGCAACATATCCATCATAAAACACAGTAAGCTCTTGAACTTGAATGATATCTTTAGCTTGTTTCAGGGATAAGTACAAGTTGCTCTGCAAAGGCATTGAGCGTATAATATCAAGTACGCTAGAGCAGCCACATGACTCGGCATCTAATTCTAAATCGACAATTACTGAAGGAGCCTTAATTCCATTGTCAAGTTTAGGAACTGACAAGCGAACCTTGAAGAACTGACAGACATCATGATTCAGAAGGAAGACCTCTTCACCACTAATAGACTCGGTAACTTCCATTTTTACATGTCCTCCACTTAGTGTAAGTGGATGTTGTTTCACAATGTTGTTTCACAGAAATGTTGTTTCACAGAAAAGACAGAAAGCGCATATGTGCTCCTTCAAAAATAAGGACAAGCTTTTGACCAACTTGTGGCCCGAATACTGTAATGTGTCTAGACATTGGAAGCAATCGTCTTAGAGAAGTTAAGGTTACTAATTAAGTTTCAAATGGAAAGTGAGTGTAGAGTCTAGACTGAAAAATAACATCAGGTACAGATGGTAGTTATTTCGGGCGTCATTCTCCAAAAAGCGGTGCAGATGGCTTGCATTCATAAAAGATGATCACCGAAACGTTAAGCAAATCCGGTTCAAAATCTAGAAAATTCTTTAAAATCTTGTCCATAATTAAAAACCTGTAAAATCTAGTAAATTGGTCCTCTAAGTAGCTTGACTTATGTCCAAAATCTTTTAAAATTTTTACAATTGGGCCTCTGTCACGCAGTGCTCGAAAAAAACCTAGGTTTAGTGTAATCCAAACCTAAAAATTTTGAAATTAACATTTAAATTTTATATTTGAAGGTGAGAAAACCTTCAAACTTTGTCAATTTACCTCTAATGGTCCACATATGAAGGTTTGCCAAGTTTTTGGAAAAACGTTTTTCGTGTTATTTGATGTAAAAACCTTCAAACTTTGTCAATTTACCTCCGTTCGTCCACATATGAAGGTTTGCCAAGTTTTGGAAAAAAGTTTTTTACGAGCCCTACCTCTGTGTAACGCCATATCTTGGAGGTTTCTCTGTTGCGCGCGTGCGTGGAGGCTTTCGCTTCTGCGTGAGAGCGTGCTTTTGCTCTTTTGAGTGTGCGTGTGAGGAGCCATACGCAATCTACCCGTAGGAGCGCGCGCCGACGCGCGGTAGTTCAGACATAGCAAACGAGCAGGAGTACAGACATAGCGAACGCAATTTGGCTGTAGGAGCGCGCAGTTCATTGCAGGCTGGTTCAGGCGTAGCTTTCAGCATTTCAGGCGTTCAAGCAGTTTTCAGGCTCAGCAGTTCAGGCAGTTCAGCTTTCAGCAGCTTTCAAGCGTTCAGCAGTTTAGACAGTTCAGGCAGTTCAAGCGCAGTTCAGGCAGTTCAGCAAGTTCAAGCAATTCCCTTGCCGTAGGAGCGCGCGCCGGCACGCGGTGGTTCAGATAGCCGCAAGTCGTTCATCAAAGCAAATCGTTCAGCAGTCCGTGGATTCCGATTTCAAAAGCTTGTGGCTTCCAGCTTTAGAAAGAGCTTTGAGAGGTGTGATTGAGATCAAGGATTGACAATGGCTGGTCGAAACTCCGCGTTGACTCGAAGGGGTCGTCCACCTACAAGGTACTCAATGATGCTCAATACATCCTGAACTTAGCTTAACATTTCCCTTCTATATTAGCTTGGCTTTGAAGGGGGATATTGCTCAATTTAATATCAGCTGGTTCTGTATGCATTTGATGTATTGAGGCCCCGGCTAATTAGGTAGTTTGTAAAACATCTTTTAATTGAGCCTGAATTAGAAAAAACCTATACATTTAAGATCTTTAAAAAAGATACATTATGTGTTGGGCTAAAGATACATTATGTCTAAGATCTTTAAAAAAGATAGATTAGGTTGATTTGTGTTGGGCTAAAGATACATTATGTTTAAGGTCCTAAATTAGTGCTTGGTTGATAGGTGTGTGGCTATAGGTGTGTGGACTTTAATTTACGCTTCATGAATTATGTTTATGAAAGAATTTTAAACACCAAAATTTTTCAAGTGAGAAGCCATTATGGGCTATAGTATTTTTTGAAATAATGCTCTATGTACAAAGGTAGCTCTGTCCAAATTTTTTAAAGATTTCTGTTGTGTTTTATTTCAATATGGTGCCATATATAATTTGACTCTTTTGTAAAATTATTGTCTCCATGTTTCTTGTTGATGTTGAAACTGCCCGAAACCACGTGGAAGATCACGAAGGGGAAGGAGTAACAATGCTTCTCTTTATGGCCAGGTACATGCTAGTGATCAAGTATCTTCAGCCTCAACTACCGACATGATAGAGGAAATTGAGACACAAGGTGAGGAGTTTCTTTCCATGGAAATGGGACAGAGCTCTCTACACAAAGTTGATGATACTTTAGCCCCCGAGGAGAATGGTTTACAGATTGTTCCATGGGAGATAATGGATGAGGTTACCGCAGCGTCTGAGATGGAAGATGAGCAAAATATCTTTATGCATAGAGGTGCAGACATCCTTGAAGTCACACATGTTTTTAGTTGCTTTGATTGGCCCTCCATTCCTTTATGTAGATTGATTCCATATGCAAGAGTGAGAGGTTTGAGAGATGATCTCAGTGGATTGAAGGCGACCTTTGCAAAAGAAGGTTATATGCCAGAGAAAGGAGCATTCATTGTCTCTTTGGTAACATGCAAAAGAGAGGAGAGTTTTGTGAATGGTATGTGTTAACACTTTTCATTTTTGTATTGATGTCCATGTGCTGTGAATGTTGTTTGAAGTTTGACTTTGTGAATGTTCTAGATGAGATAAAGGCTACATGGATCCTCTTTGGAATGAAATCAATGAAGAATTTGAAGCCGAGTTAAAAAAACAAAGAAAGTTTCAAGATCTTACAAATCACATGTTTTATGTTTGGGAAGGGAATCATCGCACCGTGGCTTGGAGGGAAGCGATAAAAGAGAAGTTCTCCACTTCAAAGGAGAAACAGTATCGAGTCCTATGCACCATTATAGATCCCACTAAGGTGCCAGAGATTGCCTTGCTAAGCAGTTTACAACGAATGAACTTGTAAGTGTTGATGTTTCTTCTATCTTTGCTAACACTTGAATGTGAGTATCAAATGGTTGTTTGGTCTTTCAATGCAGCATGAACACTCATGCTCTTGTTGTCACTCATCTTCGTGATGAGATTGTCAATACGACACATATTTGTACATCGGACCATGAAATGTATCTAAAGGGTTTGCCAGATAGAGATCAAAAACTTATTGCCACTGTACGGAAGAAGAATGCCAAGGGTACAAAACCTTGGTATCCACTTACACGACGGTACCTTGGCAGATTGGTCTATGACGTATGTGTCAGACTAAATGATTTTTACTCTCATTTAAATGCATGATTTTAAATCTTATTAATATATATTTAATTTTAGATTCAAATGACAAAAGAAAAAGAAAAGCAAGTTGCTCTTATCAAACAAAGCTTGTCTGCGGAAGAGCATCAGAAAGAAGAAGAGAGAATTTGTGAGGAGATTACTCACAAATATCAGGATCGAGTTGGAAAGGTATGTAGATAACATGAATTCACGGAATTCTCTTGAGAAAAATGTGCAAAAATTTACTTAAGTACTTTTCATATGCAATATTAAATTTTTCAGTTGCTTAACATTGTTGATCCCAATCTTGGGACGGATTGGCTAGCAAGAGTTTTGTCTTTGAAATGGGGTCTTGATAGTTGGGCTACATTGGAGAAGCTGAACTTAATAGCACTTCAAGATGCCCCTGTGCAAAACAAGATTCATTGGGTTTCATTATTAGAAGCAGACAAGATTACAAGGAGTGCATATGGTCTGAAAAAGGGAGATCACGTCTTTCGCATGTAAGTATAGCTAAGATTAAAAGTACTAAATATATCATGCATTTATATAAAAGTCTAACTTTGTCTCCTCTTTTTATTTCGAATTGTAGCTGGCTTCGTAGAGAGGGTATTTTGGCTCGGTTTTTTCAGAGGGCATTTCAGATTGTGTCAGATCTTTTGGATGTGCCAGCCGTGGTGCCTTTGCAGCATGACTACACTCTTGCATTCTACTTTGAAGAAATTAAATTTGAGGCGAGGCCCTATCTATTTCCAATAGAGGTGTCTCTTGGAGTGAAGACTAAGGATATCGATAAGCAGGCATTAAAGAAGGTGGATACATTGAGAATGGCAGCACAACGTTTGGCTTTCAAGTGAATCACTAACTGACTTAGATATATAATATTCGTTGTTATTGTTTCATAACATTCGTGTCACCTAATTGACCTTTGTAGATTCTTCATGTTCTTGGTTGCCAAGAGTGTCTTGCCTACCATGCCCTTTCTGGCTAGACAGTGGACTCAGCTAGCGATCCAAGACACAAGCATGTATCCCTCTACTATTCACACATTGACTCCTTGGGAGATAGATAATTGTCCATGGTGGATAGATATGGAGAAGGGCCATGTTCTTGGACATGAAAGAGAGCTACAAGAGATGATATCGAAGGATGTTGCGATGAAGGTTCCTCCAGTAGACATAGTAGAAGAGAGTTGTGCAGGTATGTTTGATCATGCTCATATTTGCCTATCTAAAAGTTACAGTGCTCTTATTTGAAGTTATCTATTTTAGCAATGCGCAACTTACAAAAGGAAAAGGAGAGGGTTGTGGATCAGATCATTGACGAGGAGGTGGAGCCACCTCCAGGTAAACTACAATTGCATTTGTTAATGCTTTCCTTCCACGTGGTTGATGCATGGCTTATTAAACCTCCTTGTAATGTCTCAGTTGCTCCTGGCACGATCGTGGCTCGAAGGAGTATCTCTTTTGTTTATATTATGGATTCTCCATCTCATTGTCTCTCTAGTTCTATGGATACTCGATGCATGGCTATTGTTGGGGACTACATTGCCATTGTTGCAGATTATAGGGCGGGGATCCGTAATCTTGCATGGGTCCCTATACACGAGCATCTCGTGCGGGCACGCTCTGACTCTATCTTGTATAACCGCGGCACGAAATCAGTTTCATGGGCTGCAGATTTGATTTTCTTAGATCTTCCATTTGGTGGGTCCCTCTTAGGCTCCTCTACTTCACCTCGTTGGGACATTTGCACTGAGGATCATGTACGTGCTGGCGTTCGTTTGGCATTCTCGACATTGGCGAATATTGGATTGCTGTTGATCATGGTTTCTTTGGCAGGTCTATCTTGTTTATATTCATGCAAAAAAATTGTAATATTTGTGGTATTTATTATTGATATTTAGTTAAAATAACAAGAGAGGCCGTTGGCTGGGTGGAGATATTTTCTCGTGCTTCGGAGATGGTGGTTCATCGTCACATTGTAGTGCTCCATCATGGAGCATATGGTTATGTGGAGAGTTTTGGTGGTCGTGTGGAGGTGATACATTTGTTTTTACATCAATATTTCAGCACTTTGTCTTGTTGTTTGCTCTAATCGTGTGTCTTGTTTTGCAGTGTAATTGCTCTATGCTATTGATAATTCACAGAGTGGGTATGCGTCCACCTTGCTTTGTATCAGAAAGCGTTGCCTTGTTCTCTCATCTTGGTATGAACTCTTCGGATTGTTTTATGGTGCATTACCTTCCGGAGCTCTCTCAGGCTAGATCATTATCAGGCGAGCCATTGCGAGGAGGACTGCAACGGAGCCTTTCTTTCATTGCATGTTTTGTGGAGCTGCTTTGCCGACGAGGAGGTATTTGTTTGGAGCTTGGATGTGGCACAGCCCCTGTACTAGCAGCTTGCTTGGCTTCAGGACGAGCATGTGTTGCAGTCGACATTGATGAGCCACTGATTTCAGGATATGTGTTACCGTTGCTTCGCCCTAGAAAGCGGGGCAAAGAGGAGGCGTCCACCTCTTTAGATATTGATGATGAGAGTGACATGCCATTGCGTATCAATCTCTTTGTAGACTAGTGAGGGCCCCTCTTACTTTTGACATTGACATTGCTCTCATCTTTTTTGTCACTATTTTTGTATTAGCGTTGGTATTTATTGATCATCGATACTGCCTATATTACTTGTTTGGTGTTTAACTTCACAATCTTTTTTTTTAATGGAAGTGCATTGCCGGTCTACGCAGAGTAGATGGCTAGAACCATGGTAGCTGATACGCGGTACAATTCTTGCATCCCTGAGAGGTATCAGAGACATAACGTATTCATCGATGATGAGTCCGAGTCATCATAAGAACAATGGATTTATAACATTGGTGAATGTTAAAATTCAAATTCATGTCTTATTGTGGATAAGTAGTATGTACTGTTTTGATGGATTTGGTTAAGGTTTAAAATCCTCATGTGAGGTGCCGTGAAGGCTTATGATTATTTTTGAAATATTGCTTCATGTACAAGG
This sequence comes from Adiantum capillus-veneris, assembly GCF_014529385.1. Lineage (NCBI taxonomy): Eukaryota > Viridiplantae > Streptophyta > Polypodiopsida > Polypodiales > Pteridaceae > Adiantum > Adiantum capillus-veneris. The sequence goes on along the minus strand of NC_140956.1, from coordinate 69,453,384 downwards.
GAAACTATGTCCAATTTTTTTTTAAAGTACTTTGTTTGTTTTGTTTTGTTTTTTGTGAGAGGAGGCATAATGGTTATGGCCATTTTTATTATTTTTTCAAGCGGGGATAATACCACAAATACTGATGTTCTAATATTTTGGATTGTGGATAAGTAGTATGTACTATTTTGATGGATTTGGTTAAGATTTAAAATCCTCATGTGAGGTGCCATGAAGGTTTATGGTTATTTTTGAAATAATGCTTCATATACAAGGGAAACTATGTCCAAATGTTTTTAAAAGTACTTTGTTTGTTTTGCTTTGTTTTTTGTGAGAGGAGGCATAATGGTTATGGCCATTTTTATTATTTTTTCAAGCGGTGATAATACCACAAATAGTGATGTTCTAATATTTTGGATTGTGGATAAGTAGTATGTAATATTTTGATGGATTTGGTTAAGATTTAAAATCCTCATGTGAGGTGCCGTGAAGGTTTATGGTTATTTTTGAAATAGTGCTTCATATACAAGGGAAACTATGTCCAATTTTTTTAAAAAGTACTTTGTTTGTTTTGCTTTGTTTTTTGTGAGAGGAGGCATAATGGTTATGGCCATTTTTATTATTTTTTCGAGCGGTGATAATACCACAACTACAAATGTTCTAATATTTTGGATTGTGGATAAGTAGTATGTATTGTTTTGATGGATTTGGTAAAGGTTTAAAATCCTCATGTGACGTGCCGTGAAGGTTTATGATTATTTTTGAAATAGTGCTTCATGTACAAGGGAAACTATAGATCTTCGCTCGAGTTTTTCTTTGCTCGCAAAATCTTGCTCGGGCTATGGTAGGACTCCATTATAAGGTGGTTTTTAGTGGCATAGCAAAAAGGTATCACTACTATGCAAAATGGGGGGGGGGGGGGGGGAGTTATAACCAGTATACTTGTGTGTGTGTGTGTGTGTGTGTGTGTGTGTGTGTGTGTGTGTGTGTGTGTGTGTGTGTGTGTGTGTGTGTGTGTGTGTGTGTGTGTGTGTGTGTGTGTGTACCCGCCCTAACCCAGGCACCACACACAATGGCTCGGTAGTAGGCCCATTGTGTATGGGCCTACTACCTTTTAAGAGAGATGAGATTCTCTTTCTGAAACAATAGTCCAGGTCAGTTATGGCGAATGAGAGCTTGTATGATAGTGTTTTGGATCTGATTCTGATTAAATCCGTTATAACAGTATTTTTTAACTAGTATAGATATCTCTTCCCAAGCCAAGGAAGGGGTAGATGAAGAGTAGCAGATTAAGTAAAGAAGGCCAATACAAGAGCAAATAGAGGCTTTGTATGGCCTATTGCTATTTCTTTTAATGAATTCCATGTGAGGTAGCTTAAGAAGATCCTTTCTCCATGTAAACCTAAGGTCATATCCACCTGTAGATGGGGAGTGAAGGGATATTGAAAGATTAAGAAATTGGACAGATTTGCAAAAATCCCCAAAAAATGACAAGTTATCTAGGAGGGAAGTGGGCTCAATTTTTAGGCAGTGGGGGTAAATTAGACCAATCTCATTAGAGAACTCTCTATTGTTAATACTAAGCAAGTCATCCATGTATCTCAAAGTATGATTAAATAGTGGAATCTTTTTGTGGTCAATTTCCATGTTTTTAAGACACCATCTGTATTCAAAGAAAGCAAGGTAAATATTGCACATAAGTGGTGAGCAAGAGAAGCCCATAGGGATGCCAAGGAATTGGTTAAAGCAGCAGCCGCCTGAAATAATAGTACAGTTATTCAACAGCCAAGAAATATAGGAGCAAAGTTTTGATTCATTGAAGTGTAGAGGGTGCACCGAGCGAGATGCTTGAATCCATCTAGGTTTCTTGGATAGGGAAATGAAATGATTTTTTCTCTTCTTAGCATTGGTAAAGGCTAAATTAATAACCTTGGCTAAAATAGCCTTAAGGCCGAGATCCCCATTAAGTGGAATGTTTTCGTAGCATTGTGTAATATCAGCGGGTAAAGATGTGGAAGATATGTTGAGGAAGGTTAAGTGTGACTTCTGTAGCGTTTTTAGTTAACCAGAAGGGATTATATTGGATATTTAGGAAATCCTAGCAGATTCTCTGCTTATCTGCACAAATGAGCTCAAATTCTGTGAGAATAAGGTCAAGGCAAAGAGTAATATCTTTGGTGATATCAGAGAAGATACAGTTGGAGGCATCAGATATCCATCTGAACTTATGTTTGTGGAATTTATATGTAGGAAATAGTACTGGTAACTTTGTGTTACTTACCGAGTACCCAAGCAGTCCTAAATGTTTAGAAATCTTGTTAGAGATATTTTGAGGCGTATTGTCAGTATGACAGAATTCTTTACCGGATACTCGATCTCGAGCGGCTTTCCAAGCTAGGTATTTGCACATAACAGTGGGACAATTGGAACTTTTGTCAAGCCCAACCACAAACCATTTATCCAAGATTAGTTGAAAATCAAGAGCTAGTTGAAATGTAAGCCAAGAGCTATCTGAAGAAATCCACTTCCTAGGAAGTTGAGAAATTCAATGAAGGAAACATTCCTTCACTAATTCCTTTAAGTCCGGTAGGACTGTCATCTCCAGTCAGAGAGCATTGACAAGGTCAGTGAGGCAGCTAAGTAAAGCTGATAGGGCAAGGTAGGGGTTTTTTGGAAAGTTAGGTATGATTAAGCCCTTTGGCCAATAGCTTACGTATTGTGGCATTATCAATAATTTTGAGATCCTGGGTGCCAGACATGGTTACCAATTCCTTCAAAATTCCTACAGAATGTGGCAAAATGAACGCATGTACAATGAGGAATTGCTTCTTGCCGAAGAAAGTCATTATTTAAAACTAATCCTTTTATAGGATGATGATATTTCCATCCTATGAGAATATTGTCAAGCAGTTTATGATTCCCAAAAAGTAAGTCAAAGCACTCACAAAAACGATTTTTTCGTTGAATCCAATCGAGAAGTACATTGTGAAAGAGACAGTGTATGTAGATAACACCACATTTCGGATCTTCTCTGTTGAGAATTCTTCTTCCACATGGGTTTGTAGAGACCTGCAATACATTCATGGGTAAGATTTCAGGGAAGTTTCTGATGGCAAGAACCTTGCCTCTCCCTCTTGTAAAGCTACGAGTTTTTCCTTGATTAGACAAAGAGCTAGGTGTTAAAAAAGAGGTGAAAGAGTTGGGAGTAGTCAAGGAGTTAGCTCTTTTTAGAGCAGGAGAATCATCATCTTCAATACAAGGTTTAAGAAGACTAGTGATGAGCTTGACCCCTTTAAAGTTAGCATAAGTGGTGAGGTATAGATCGGGTTCATCTGCTTTTAGCTCTTTCAGAATATCATGCATAAGACCACGGAATATATTAAAGGTAATTTGTGCAATCACAATCTGCTTAGCTTGTCCACCTAACTAGGAGCAGATGAGGGACATATGAAAGTCAAATGGTTTCTCTGGGAATAATAAATCCAGATGGTTGAGGATGAACCATATTGCATGATCAAACCACATGATACTTGATTCATAGGAAGCTTTGGGGTCAAGAAATCTATAGGCACATTTCACATAGGGGCGAAAGATATTCCAGATGGACTCCGTGTAGAAATCCGGGTTACTTTTAGCAAATTCCATGTTCCCCTTAGTGCGTATGTATAATCCTGCATTTGAAGGGCATTTGGAGTGGTCGATGAGATGAAGGTTGAAGGGTGCTTTAGTGAGCTCCCCTTTGTCCAGGAACTGTCCACCTTTAAGAATCTTGAGCTTGCAGTCTTCCACAGTCGAGGCAGGAAGGTTAGCAAGGTACACCTAGGTTTCACTAAGAATTAGAGCCAAGAAAGCTTTGTTTGGCAAAATCCATAGTTGATGGTTAACTCCGAGGGACTCAATTTCGATTTGTCTTACTGGTAAGACAGGAAAAACTTTAGAGATTTTTGGTACCATCTCAAGGAGGTTAAAATCATTGAGGGAGCAAAGATTATTTTGAAATTCTTTCACTGCTTCCAGTGTTGCACTATCTCGATAGAAGATGCCATCATTTTGAGGGATGGAGGGGGCATTTGGTGTGCAGACAAACGAGGGGTTAAGCCCACATAATTTTCTAAGGAAGTTAGACAGCTCAGCACCAGAGGAGGAGAATAGGGCAAGCTCTTGTTGATATTGTGAAGCAAGGACAGGAAGATGGGCAATATATTGGGACAACAAATCAACTCCTTCTATGGAGTCTTTGTCCAATGTAGCCAGAATCTTAACCCAGTCATTGAATGACAACATAGCAAGACAGATAGTTTTTTATCAGAGGCAAGTGTCGAATCATAAATAAGCTGTGAAGCATCCAAGCTATTAATACATCTGAGGACAAGAGAGGAGGCCACAGAGCGGGGCTCCTAGGTTAGTTCCAATCCTTGAGAGAGCAAGACTCTACAAAAATAGTGAGGTCAGGTTTACATTTTCTTGCCATAGTATGTAATACATAATTTTGCCTTCCTAGAAAGGAAAGGTCTAGTTCTAGTTGCCAAGGCATTCTTTGGTTTATGGTCTTTAAGGTAAAGCTTAATCTGATCGAGAATCTTTGCATGATTCTCAAGGTTGTGATTAGTACTCATGCGAGCTGTCATTCTATAACGTGAGCAATCTTGAAAAAGAGGTGACATAAAATTAGCAAAGTGTCCAAATTGTAATGTATACTTGGTCTTGCAAACCTTCAACCGGCAAAGTCAGAGACTATGGTAGCCATGAGCAAGGAACCAGAAAAAGAGTCTAAAAGGGGCCACCTAACACTAGTCTACGAATAAAGGATTTACAGACTGTGGGTCCAAATTAGAGCTCAATTCCTAAGACAATTTCCAAGGCCAACATCCCGGTTTCCCTCAGAAAGGAAAAACCTTATGTATAGGATGTGTGTGTAGCTGTTTAAATCTTAACTAATAAGACATAATTGAATTTTTACATTCAAAAGACAGTTGGCCAAGAAACAATGAACAGATAAGTACAAAAATAACTCAGTATCAAAATTATTTAGGTACAATGACTGTAGGAAAGAGATCCTCTTTCAGTTAGACCAATAGTAAAAGAAATTCCCCGTTCCTCAGTGAGTACTTCATTAAAGTAAGGTTGCTTGCCAAAGAAAAGAAAACCCTCCAAGATAGGATAGAGTCCTTACCTGCATCCATCCAAACAAGACAACAATTCAGGTAGCCTTGGATGTGTTTTACAGTTATCAATGGACCCTATCAGTTGTTATCCATGTCCATCTTACAAATTTTATTTACTTTAGACAAGCTAGGTTATTTATTAGAACTTGTATGATAGCAGTCTTTACTTATTACATCAAAAATGAGTGTTACCTTCTATCTTTTATACTGAGCTGTGAAGTCCACCAAGAATCCATATATCAATTTAACCATCGTGAGATTTATTTATTTAACCATAGCTTGGTAGCTATGTTTTGCAATAGTAACCATATACTTACCTTCAGGAGTAACAATCTCAAGGTGTCATTGGTATTCCTTTACACAAAGAGAGGTCAAGAACGACTTTAACTGTGTAAGATGCCCAATCTTTTGTTCAAGAACCAATGGTACCAGAAGAGGGTAATGAATAATCTCCCTTTTTACAAAAATTAAAATGACAGTATGACCAATCAACAAAGTATCAAAACTCCATCTATACTAAGTGGACTCATAGATCACCAACCATACTTTATGCCAAATCCGAAAGTAACAGCTATATACTTACCTTCAGAATCCCAAGTTATTAGTATCCGAAAAGAACGGTAGTGTCCGGCCTTGTTTGAGTATGATTCCTTAAAGTTTCAACAGTCATAGGTACTTAAAAAACACCCCATCCCCTTATCTCATATGAAATCCCAATGGTGATACTGTACATAAGCCCAAGTGTGGCAACAGTTTATCAAAGAGAAAGACCAACATTTTATGAACCTGCCAGTCATGCTCCCCCTTTTTTTTTTTGTTAACATTGAATATCCAAGAGATTTCTGCAGTGGTTACGACCAGAGCAACCCATAAGCTAACACACCTGTATCGGCAATTTACTAGGTAGATATGATAACCAGTTAGTGAAAATAACAACCCTTAGCTGCTAGCACAGAGCCTATATCCTCCTGCTAGAAACACTCAGTCCTTGCCAATGTTCGACAGAAGCCGTCACCAAATGCAAAACAAGGTCCCAAGGACCAAGCCAACCATGCGATGGCTCAAAAAAGATTTTTTATAGTGTAAAAAGCAGCCCTTATTGGCTAGTTCAGAGAAACCCATTACCTGACACGCCTATAGTGGAAATATGCCAGGTATATATGATAACCATTAGTGAAAAAAACAACCCTCGGCTGGTAGCACAGAGACTATAACTACCTGCAAAAAAAAAAACTCAGTCAGTGCCAGTGTTTCAACAAAAACCGCTACCAAGTGAAAAAACGAGGTCTCAAGACCCCAGTCAATCATGCGATTGCACAACAGTTTGTTTAAAAAGGATCATTATATAGTGTAACAAGCAACCCTCAGCCTCTAGTACAGAGTCAAGTACAACCACCTGCATCAAATTATGCTCCGTCCGTGCAAGTATTCAACTGAGACCATCCCTATTTTTAATGCAAATCGAGGTCTCAAGACCTAAGTCATCCATGCATGGTGCAACAGTTTGTTCTTCTTATGATCATGACCAATATACAATGTATAAAACAGATGGCTCCAATCTTTATCAACCATGCATAGCAGTACAACAAGAAACAAACCAAAACCGGAATTGCTAGTAAGGTAAAACATAACACTTGTGTTGCTTCAGCTGCAATCTCCATTTCTCTAGCAATTTGAGACAGTGATGAGAATAAGTAGAAAAAAACCTAATCCAAGGCTAAGTGAGGGCCAGAGTATGTCCTCACCTCAGTTTATATAGGATGGTGTGCACGCTCCCAGAGCAAGTAGGATGAATGCATTCGGCCGCCCTCAACTCTGTGAGCCTACAAGTGCCATCGCGTGGGGAGGGCGATAGAGAGTGGACAGGGGCCGCCTACCCCGTATGATGATAACACTTATTCTTTCACGCTTTGTTGAAGAGGGAATATTGTCCCATTATAAGGTGGTTTTTAGTGGCATAGTAAAAAGGTATCACTACTATGAAAAATGGGGCGGGGGGGGGGGGGGGGGGGGGGGGGGGGGTGTGTGTGTGTGTGTGTGTGTGTTAGACAAGGGGAACTAGCGCCTTGGAGTCCACCTCCCAGACACCCACTATATAGCATGGCTCCTAGCCCCTTGCCCTAGTTGGAATCCCTTTCCACACTACCTAGCCCGGCCTTGCCCTTGTCTAGTCCGGTCTTGGCAGTGTGGAAAGGGAGTCCAACTAGGGCAAAGGGCTAGGAGCCATGCTATATAGTGGGTGGTTGGGAGGTGGACTCCAAGGCACTAGTTCCCCTTGTCTAAAATTGGTATCAGAGCACTATGTAGCATGGCTCCTAGCCCTTTGTCCTAGTTGGACTCCCTTTCCACACTGCCTAGCCCGGCCTTGCCCTTGTCTAGTCTAGCCTTGCCCTTGTCCTGACAGTGTGTGTGTGTGTGTGTGTGTGTGTGTGTGTGTGTGTGTGTGTGTGTGTGTGTGTGTGTGTGTGTGTGTGTGTGTGTGTGTGTGTGTGTGTGTGTGTGTGTGTGTGTGTGTGTGTGTGTGTGTGTGTGTACTCGCCCTATCCCAGGCGCCATACACAATGGGTTTCAACAGTAGGCCCATTGTGTATGGGCCTACTACCTCAATAGAAAGATGAGTTTCTAAATTTCTTTAGCATAGAAGAGGTAAGTAGGAGTGACTCTGAAATGTTTGTACAATATTAGATATAGTCCTCAAGGAAGACATTACTCCTGTAGGAGTTTTAAGGCTTTGTCAGCCATTTTGAAATAAGTATGGTTTTCATTGAGTAGCTGTTGGATGAAAAACGTCAAGCTTGTCCTCTTGCTCCAAAAAGTAAGCATATGAGTAATAGGTAGCATGTTCCTGTAATTGTCAAAATACAATTTGCAAAAGCATAGGTAAGTAGAATTGGATTAACCTGCTACTTAAAACCGACTCAGCCATAAATACTACAATAGTCGTGAGTAGGAATCGAGTCTATAGTCAGCCTAACACATGTCAATCAATCAAGGATTTATAGACAGTGGATTAATCCAAGCCTAAAGACAACAAGTATCCAAAGCCAGCGTCATGGTCCACCCAGTTGCCTGGGAGGGCCTAGTGTTTAGGTGTGTGTGTGTGTGTGTGTGTGTGTGTGTGTGTGTGTGTGTGTGTGTGTGTGTGTGTGTGTGTGTGTGTGTGTGTGTGTGTGTGTGTGTGTGTGTGTGTGTGTGTGTGTGTGTGTGTGTGTGTAGCTGTTTTACTTTTATAAATAAACACACCAAGGAACAAGACGTTCAAAAGACGACTGGCGAAGGATGTCAAGGCAAAGATTAGTACAAAAACAACTCAGTCTTTGATTCATCACTGTACAGCATAGTAAGAATGAGGTATCATTCCAAATGAGTTTATATAAAGGTATCAGAACTATCCCAGTTGAATCATTAAGTGTTTTCAAAGTCGGATTGTAGCAAGCTAAACCTTTTTAAAGCTAAGATAGAGTTCTCACCTGCATCCATATAGTCAAGACAACATATATGTTAGACTTGGCTACGTATGGTAGCCTTCAAAGAACCTATCAGTTGTTATCCGTGTCAAACTTAAAAAGTATTTAGACTAGCTACTGTCCTATACAAAGTAATCCTACCAAAATTGCTTCATATGTTTAAAATAACCTTTTACTGTGAGAGGAAGTCGACAACTCCATATCATCTTATTTAATTTCCTTAGTTTAAGCAATGTATGAAAAAAACCAGGTTTAGGTCAGCCAGCAGAAACCTTAGTTACACGAGTAATCTTTTGTAATAGGCATGCTTACCTATCAGCACCCATTTAAGTATCATAAAGAGATTGGTATCAAAATAGTAGCTAGATTGAACTGCCCAGAAAGTGTCAGCCAGAGTCAAAAAAATGGAGCACATTCTCAATGGCAAAAAATGCTTTCAAGTCGTCCCTTAATTAGTGTCATAACGAACCAACAATAAGGTATAACAACAAAAGTTTTTAGATGGGTTTTTACTCAAGCTTTAATGAGCAGGCCCGAAGTGTCTTTATCCAGATTTAAGCCATAGTTGGCCAAAAAGATTCCAACCAGATGTAGTGAAAAAAGGACCAATATTAAGCTGAAAATTTAAGTATTAAATAGAAAATACAAAGTCTGGCTACAACCAATTATACTTAAACCAAACCAGATCAGTATTCACTAGCTATAATGGAAAACTAGATCTAAGCCCGACAACCAAGCAATAGGTGAAGGTCAAATTTGTAAGTCAAAACAGTCTCCCCCAAATCACAATACCATAAAAACTTAGGTATCTAAAGCACCGGATCATTATCCATAAGTGGAGAGCAGGATTAGAAGACCAGATGTAGTGAAAAAAGGACCAGTACCCCCTGCTAAATATAGAGATTTTTGTATTTTTAGATTTATCAAACCTAGACTAGATCAATAGGTATTAATCCAGTAATCCACTATACACATATTGGTCGGAATCATATTGGTCAAAGGACTATGCCATGGAAGAAAAATTTATTTTTACAAGTATCATCAAGTATTAGATCCATTTTTTCTAATTTTTTGAAAATTGAATGCATCATACCCAAGTAAACAACTGCAACTATCCAAATTCAAAATTTGGCAGCATAACCAGCAATGCCACCAAACTTACCATAAGTATCAATTTTAATGCAAAAAGCATCAATTTTTCAAAAGTTTCCATGATAAGTTTCCATGAATCTCCTCATAACACACCAGAATATGAACCATGACATAATAAATCAGAGTGTCAACCAGTGATCAGCACAATTAGATCAATTTCCCCATATTACCATAGTATACCATATTTCGGTAACAACCTAACTAGTAACCATAGAATTGATGCCACTTTTATGTCAAGCAACCAAAATCTGAACCTAGGTTCCCAAACCATATTCATTTGGTAAAAAATTCCAAATGAACCTTTCTCTCAATAATCTAAATGTTAAAAAAAAATTGTTTATAATCACCCAACAGAGCAAGGGTTTCTTTTAACCATTGAGGGAAAAAAAAAAACCTGTGAGCAGACGCAACACCAAGATTCTCTCCAAAGTGCCAGGGGAGAACAAGTCTAAGTGAAGGGAAGAGCCCCTCACCTTTATATAGTGGAAGAGGCAAAGAAGATCTCCAAGAAAATATACTTAGTTGTGGAGATGTTGCAGCAACCTAGCATCGATCGATCTTAATGAGTGTAGGAGGTATTATAGCTAAGATTGATCCTATGAGAGGGAGGCAAATAATCCGTGCCAATCAACCCCTCATTAGGCAAGGTCATCAGCATGAGGCCATGACTCACTATGAGTGCCATGACAGAGTGTAAGAAACGTAGTAGAAACAATCAACTCTGTTGCCTATGTTAGCGGGTCACCGCGAGAACATCTACAGCATAGCTCTTTTGTACTAACATAATATTAATATGCAAGAAAGCGACTCGGGATGGGGCATGGAGACTTAATGAGAGTGTCAATCTCACCAAAGTGAACTCAGTGGCTACTCGTTCTATGACAAAAGCAAATCAACCACTTCCTAGTCAGACAATCAGTATGCGTCCAATCTCACCACTTAACGTCGTCATGCCTTATCGGTATCTAAACGAATCCGGAATGCCACAAAACTTAAGGAGAGGTATCACAACACTTATGGGCTCAATCCTACCAAGTTCTGTCACCATCTGGGAAGGTACATAAATCACAATCCATCACAAAAAATGTGCAGAAAATTGAAACAGAAGTACTTGGAAAGATCTTCCTTAGGCATAGAAACACTTATCCATGGTCAAAACATCAAAAAACAACCATTTTAACCCCCAAATCAATGATTTAGCTCACAAACAATACGTCACGAACCACAGCATAATTGGAAATGATTACACTTAGATTGTAGAGCAAGAGACAAGGAACGCAATGTGCTATTCGGAATAGAATTCTGATTACCAGCTCATGAGAAAAAAAGATTACAAGTTGTAGTCACAAGAAGCCTCCATAGTGCACGTTTTTTACTTCCTCCAGCCAATGATACTTCTTTTCTCAAAACTAAGGGTTTTGACTTTAAAAGTTAGGGGGCTTTCCCATGGCCATCCGGCCTCTTACAAGGGTGTAGACTCAGAGAAATAAAGAGGGTATTGTCTAATCACATCATGATTACAACTCATCTTAGGCTGAATTACATGGTTTTTTTCAAAAAAAATAGAGTGTCCGCAGGGTTTGGTGTGCATACGCCTGTATGCGCCTGTATCCACCATTCCCCCCTTCCTATTCATTGCACGTCATCGTGCAAGCTGTCTCTGAGTGAGTTTACTTTACAGTCTTCTTTTGAGCGTTGCAGTGAGATTTCTAAATTTCTGAGCTCTTGCTTCAATCTCGACTTTGGTTGCCAGCTCTCTGAAGGGATTATTGCTGATGGTACTTTGGTAGGCGATGTGGCGGGCTGGCAGATCTTCCATCATTGGATTGAATATGGAAGAGTCCACTTCAAAGAAACCTATCATGAAAGCGTCCCTCGAAGGTCTGCATGTAATGAGATGGCAGAAACATGACTCTTGCATATAATCCCATGATAACATTTCTGCTGGGGATTTTTGTCTCCATTTTCCAAAAAATACCCCGCGTACCCTCGACAAAAACTTGCCAGGGATGCTCTGCTGCTTCAATGTCTCTGAAAGCTGTAATGCATGTGATGAGCATTTTGGAAATCTTTACAAGCATCTGACAAGCGAGATCTGGGATCTCTTTCATCATATTGATTACTCCATTTAGAGTTTGCACCGTATATTGCTCGGATGGGGGGTTGTTATTAAGCGGTTTTGTGATTACCGGGTAGTTCAGCATTGCCGGTCTTTTGCTTTGCCAACTATAAAAATTGTCCCAGGATCGCCCTATGTTAATGGGACAGTAAGTGGGGTCAATCCTCAGATGTTGGGGGGTGTTTCTGTAATATGTTTCATCAATTGGTTGCTGATCGAACCATTTTTTCTGCCAGAGTGGCTAATTATCGAGGATGGCCTAAATCTGAAGGACCGTAATCAGAACCTCTCTGTAGTCCCCTCTGCTGTTTGGTTCAAGTTCGGGGAGCATCTTTTGCTGCCATAATTAAACTTCTTGCCGCATCAATGGTAGTGTTATCATCTCGTGCCCATGATTTTTTGCTACCTCATCTGGAGTGATCATGAGGAGGACAGCCGATTCCAGCACTTTCAGTTCATATTGCATATACGCCTTGTGTGAAGGGTCCTTTACTTCTGAGACTAGCACTGAATTTCATCTGTTGCCGACTCCGAGATGGATATCGTCGCTGGATTTGCAGATTCTTGTGTGCCTTTTCCAATGCTCGTAGTGGGCATCTCTGTTTGATGAGTTTCAAACGCTGATTGTTCAAATCCTTCTCCCTGCTCAAATTCCCCTGGGTCCTGCTGACACTTTGTTTGATTGGCTTTTAGAGCTGCTGATTCCCCACTTGCCTCAGCCATTTTCCTCTTTAAGTCATCGATTTCCTCATCCTTGACCTGTTGTAGGGCCCTATGAGCTGCTGTCATGATCTATCTGTCATATTTCTCTTATTCCAGGGCCTCTTTCACCTCTTTGATTTCTTGGCTCAAGGAAGTAGATCCTACAGTCATCGTTGAAGAGTAGGGTGTCTCCTGTATGGCCAGGAGCTGAGTTAGAGACCTGCTAACCACTGCATACAAGCCTTGTAGCTTCTCATTTTGTTCATTTTCTCTGGTTAGCTCCTCCTCGAGGCGTTGCTGTTCGATATGCAATGCAGAGTTCGCCGTGTTGAATTGTTACACTTCTTTGTAATAGTACGTTGCATTCTCCCGTTCTCTCTATAACTCTGATTGTGCTTGGAGATGTGCGTTCTTTAGTGCTTCGATTTGTTGCTTTAACTGTGCAAGGATTCTGTTGCTGCTCTAGATGCTTCTTTTTTTTGTTGTCTTCTAACTCCAGCTCCCTTAGGTTGTAAAGAGCCCTTTGACACTGGAACTATAGTTTGATCTGCTCTAAGTGAGTGTCAATGTAAAATGACTTAACTATCTCCACTCCTTCTTTCATGGCTGCTTGTGTGCGTGGCGATCTTGGCCTATGTTGGTCTCTGATCCGATTGCTCAGCCACCTCATCTTGCTTTTCTTTTTGTTTCAAATCTTTTAAGGCATCAGAGGTTGTGGTGGCAGGCTTTGTTTGTGATTCTGTTTTTGGATCCGTTTGCAATTCCGTCTGCTTTCCTTCGAGCCCTTTCTCCAACAGTCCTACCGTACTTTCTTCTTTCTCTTTTTTTGACGTCTCTGAAAGTGTCTCAGCATCCTTGGGAGAACCAAGGTCTTGACCTTGTTGGTCCTGTGTGTCGTGTTGTTCCTCTCCTTGCGAGTGACTTTCTTCTTTTTTAATCTTACTAGATTTGTTAGATGATTCTAGATCATCAACACGTGGCTTCTTTGATTCTTCTTGTTGCCTCTGCTCCATCTTTCGCTTGAGCTCATGGTGAATGCGTTGTCGCATGATGCTGGCAATTTTCTGTTTTTCTTCACCTTCCTTCCTCTTTTGTTGCTTTATCCTTTCCAAAGCCTCTGTTTGCCTACGTGTCAGCGGAGTATTCTTGGCTTCATAGTCTTCTTTCTCATCATCCGCTTCTGCTTCTTGGGTTTGATGCTGATCTTTCTTTTGTTGGCAGAGCTTTTCCCTCAATGCATGAGCCTCTTCCATAGTCCTCCTGGCATGAATAATGGGGATAGCTTCTACCAAATGTGCAGCCTTTTTCTTCAACCGGGTATATCCCAATGTGTATGGGCTATCCTGCTCCTCCTCCAAATATCGGTACTCAGAAGGAGTATCTCTTGGGTGGGACCCCTCTTCCTGGCTACTCCGAGCAACTGACTCGGTTTTCTTGCTGTCTAAATCCCTTAGAGGTGCACTTTGCCCTATCTGTTTGACTACTGGGTTCGGCCTTGTAGAAGGTCCTGCCACCACTGGTCTTACAGGTCTTTTGGATCTGTGGATTAGATCTATATGTGCTTCGGCAGGTGGTAGATCGTCGATCATTCCTAGTGCTTGATAGGCTATACGTGTGAGAATTGGTCCCCCGTTCATGTAAGCTTTACTTCTTTGACTGCCCTTCAGGTTTGCTTCCACAATAGTGTCAAGAAGATAGTTGCCAAAGTCGCAACTGACCACCCTGCCTTCAGCCAAGCCCATCGCCATTACCACTGCCATGTGCAACAAAGGTTTGGTATATCTAGGCGGCTTCTGCACCTTGAAATGTTGTGATATAAGATGCAATGGCAGTTCCATTTCTAAGTAGATTAGATCTTGATACGCCAGCTTGTGGCCTCGTTGCTTCAAAAAGTCTTTATCATTGTCTATTGCCTCCGTTTTCTGCAATAGATTGTGCGTCCCCTAGAGGTGGAGGGCTTCATTGATAATTTCCGCTGTAATTTTTACCTTAACGATTGCCGCATCCTTGTCTGTCAGAGTTGCTTCCCCATTGTATTGAATTGAACTTATGAGCTCGTGAGCTCGTCTGAAGTCTGTTCCCGAAGGAGGCAGTTGTAAGAAGTTGTCGAGCTATAGGCACCTGCTGACCCCTGCTTGCACTTCTCGTTTCTGGTGCAAAGGCCACATTTCCTGTGGAAAGATGGTGGTCTTTACAATTTCTCCGTCTGCTGCTTGAAACCTTCCGATGAAGATGTTCACCGGAATTGCTTCAAGTACCTGTTTGAGGTGATTTTTCTCATTTGATGAGATATCAGTTATCTCATAGGGTGCCGCATTCCACACCTTCTGTGCTTTCCTTTGAGGCATCCTGTTGCCAATTTTAGCAAGTGAAATTAGGTTTTAGCCATTGATCAAAATTGTTGGAAAGTGTAAACTTGGCCATAAAATGAAAAAGTGAACATAACTTTGTCAAAACTACCCCAAATTTGACCAAATTTCACCAGTGTACCTAGGATTACTATAGGCACAAGATTGTAATGTAATAGATGGATTTTGGCAAAAAGGAACATGGATCGCGATCCATGTTGGGAAGCATTTGAAAATTCTAACTTTGGGAAGTTGTTTCTAGGCATAAGGAGATGCTACTGAGAAATTTTCTCTGGATTTAGGGCTGAAGGTACATGGATCGCGATCCATGTTGGGCAATATTTTGGAAATCTGATGATACCATCTGGTAGGGTTCATCTTGATTATGACTTGGTCCAAAAATTTTGGGATTTGGATCAATGGTTTGACACTTGGACTGAAGTTTGGAAATCGTGTACAGATTTAGAGATTTTGTCTTTTTGAAGTGGATTTTGGGATTCAAATGGCTTGAAACTCCATGGCTTGGCTTTCTTGATCATACTGAATGAAATGGCATGGGTTTTAATTATATTGGGCAAGAAGGTACATGGATCGCGATCTATGTTGGGAAGAATTTTGATACAATTCTTGTGCACATTTGTTCCTATAGGTTTTCCTAGAATTTTTTTCAACTTTGGACATGTTTTTCCATAGTTTGCCCCATCTTTTAGTTTATGGCCATATTTTTTCCGTTTTGACCAAATCTGTTTCTGGCAACCACTTTTGGAGTCATGTTTTGCTTGAGATCTCTCCTTGTTTTGATTTCTGATGATTTAGGTCTATAGTTCATAGCTTTGCTTGGTTCCTTGGCAATTTCCCCCAGACATTGAATTCTTTTGAGAAGACAAACTGAATCCTAGATGTTTCACCATTTTGCAAGTAAACTTTTGCTTAGTTTTGATCCTACCACCATTCTTACGTTACATTTGCTTGTTGATAGGCTTCGAGGAGAGTGTGAAGTTTCCCAAATAAATTTAGCAGTAATTTGACCAAAAGACCATTTACAAACTAAAAGTAGCAATCCATGTGGGTTTGATGATCTTTAGAGCACTTTTTGTGATCATTTTGCAACACCAATACTATTTGTACATTGTCCAGCTAGTGAGCCGCTTTTATCCTGATTTTGGCAAAAAGGAACATGGATTGCGATCCATGTTTCCCAAACCCTAAAATCATGGAAACTTCTATAGGAGCGATAATAGAGGGTCAGGAACAAACTCCTATGACTGGTTTTTCAAAATGCATCCCAACATGGATCGCGATCCATGTTCCAGCACTTTTTTAGTTGTTTTTAGCTTAGCTAATACTATCAGTTGGTTGGGGTCTACTGATGAACTTTTTCTTGTTTTTGATGGGTTTTGGACTTCCTCATTGGCCCTGTTAGTTTGCCAATTTTGTGACCTTGTACTGCTTCGATTTGTTTTTTTGGTAATGTTGATGCAGTATGCGTCTGTGCGCTCCTTGCCGCACTGTCGAAGCAAGGGACTTGCCGATACACCGTGTGCGAGCCACAAATGGCTCCAAGCACACAACAAGACTAATCTAGCAAGCTCAAGAGAGCAAAGGGTGTGTCACTCACTGCTCTACGCTCGCCTTCGTGGTGGATTCCTCGCCGCGATGAAGAAGAAGCTGCAATCGTGCCGCGCTCAACCGCTTCGCCGCCGCCGTGCCTTCGTAGCAATGCTCTCTCTATCTCTCTCTCTCTGTCTCTCTCTCTCTCTCTCTCTCTCTCTCTCTCACACACACACACACACACATACACACACACACAAGGAGGTGAAGAAGAAGAAGATGGAGATGGAGATGGAGCAAGAGCACTCTTCTATTGCACAAATGAGAGAATGAGTGAATTTTAGGTTTAGTTGGCTTTTATATGAGCTCACCCCATTCACACTTGGGCGCCCATGCTTAGCCAACTAATCCCTTGAATGTCCCAGTTAGAGTGCGCCTCTCATCGGCGATCACTCTTACCCTTTTTCTATTTGGTCCGACAAGCCCGGTACCTGACTCTACCAAATACATAGTACACGTCCGTCGTAGGTGATGGGGTGTTCGTGAGCCATGAGGGTTAACATGCCCCCCTTCCTGATGTAGATTCCGTCCTCGGAAGCTATTGAGTTGAAGCTCGTTCATCGAGGTGGAAGAGCATTTGAGATGAATGTCCTTAGCCTTCTTCAGTCACTATAAAATCAAACAACATTGGCATAGTAATTGCATTCTCATAAGTGATTAAAAAGCATATGCAGTTTTAGGTAGACAAATTGATTGGTAAAAGAATTTCAAACAATTTGTCAGCAATTAACATTAAATTGCAATGTAATTAAATTGCGATGTAAAGGTAAAAAATTAAACAAGTCTGGGGTCGCTAATTTGACGGTGAAAAGGCACTAGAGATCGAATATTAATACCATGGGTAAGCTTCTTAATTTTCTGTGGTCAATTAAGTTGTTTAATCGCGAGAGCCAAGTATTCATGTTCGAGGGCTGACTAGAGGCTATATCTAGAAGACCTTGTAGTTAAGCTACCATAAAAGGAATTTCTCATGAAATCATCGCCTGACTAATTACTTTTTCTTTGACCCCCCAAAGTCTTTTCACAGTGATTCAATTTGATGTGTGTTCTTATTTTGTATGCCTTGGGTTTTTTGCTTTTCAAGGAAAAGCGCCCATACTGGGAACCTCTAGGGCTCTTGTACCATAGGCAATACATGTGAGTGAAGTACCAAATCAAGCTGAGATTTATCTTCCAGCTTAAGATTTTACAGTGTGGCACTTTGATTTTTTGTTTGTTCATTTTCAGCATTTTAATTTTGTAACTTTGGGGGGTCATATAACACTGATACAGCTCCCCAGGCTCATCACACTGGTAAACTCCCTTTATAATACTTAAGTGAAAGGTCAATAGGGTCAAGCCCACTAGAAAGCCCTAGTACTTTCACACAATGCTGCCTAAATCGGATTAAGAACCTAAGTAACCATTGATTATTAGGAAGGCATTCCCCATGGTATTAAGAGAAGATCTCTAACACCTAACTTGGTCAAACTAGCTTAGTCGGACTGTTTGATTTTTAAACCTAGACAAGTGATTATGACAAAAAATTACATTGAATTAAATGTTTGATACTAAGCAAATGCGGTGAATATTAGGCTACCAATCACAATTAAAGCAGACAATCATAGATGCAAAAAAGATAAGGGACAATGCTAATGGACAAGAAACACCTGTTTGTGTCGATGGTCGTGCTTGATTTGAAGAGTGAGTCGAGATAAAGATTCCATGAAGGTCCAAATCCTATCAATAGCAACACACTCTTGTACACACTAGGAAACAAAAGGAATACCTCCAGGAAGCACATTAGTGGGAAAATGTACCAACACTTATTGAACACAACAAAAAACATAAGGAACCCTAACCTAATTATTTGCACTCCCCTAGAGAGTCAAGGGAATAGAATATTGTAGAGGTTGGGGGGAAACCCTAAGGCTAAACCCCTATCCTCGTCATCGAGATAAACAAAGTCATCATCCATGAGACCATATGTGCCATCCGTGTAGTCCTGTAAATTTTCTTCTTCATCATAGGTGCCCATGTTTACTAAGAAGGTCACTAGATGCCTATAGTCATCTTGGTCAAAAGGGTAGGCTTGTGCAATGGGAGAAACGCTCTCTACTAAGTATGGATCAGACGTGGTCAAGAGACGTATCAGCCATTCTAACTCCTCAAAATTCCTCTCACATGCTAGCGTACCTATCAAATCCCATTCACATGCAAGCACTGCAAAGACCATGTGAAATATTTGTGAAAAGTAACGAGGGTACCTCTCACCCAAGGCAGGAGTGGATGACTCTAGCGTGCTAGCCATATCTGTACACGCAAATAGACGATGGTTAGAGTGCAAATATTACAAGGGTCGTGTTCTTGTGCATAATTTGTTTTTATGATTTTGTGTTATGGCTCTTGCTCTTTTACTTTTTTATCTTGTTTTTGTGAGTATAAGGCTTTATATATACATTCCCTAAGATTGGAGATTAAGAGGTCAGGGAGAAAGGTTGAGAGGGAAGCAAGTGAATGATGGATGTCCACAAACACTCCCCCCTTCCTTGGGTAGATCATACCGTTTGAAATGATGTCGTCACCCTTTGAAACCAATTGTTCCAGTTGGTAATAGGTGAGGATTTTTTCCAATAGTTTTCTATTACCCTAGGTGACTCGTCAAGTTGCAAGGGTGGTAAGGTACTCTCCCAGGATCGAACTTGAAGTGGTTCATCAGGTGATTCTTGAACACTGGGAGGTGTGGATTCTTTTGTAGCTTCATGGAGGTCCACCACTATAGATGGAGGCTGTGTAGAAGCTTTTACCTCTATGGATGTATTACATGAGGAGCTAGAAGCTTCATGGAACTCCCCCCTTCCTGAGCTAGGTGGAATAAATTGGTTTTGCCTTGGAGCCCAAACTAGCTCTGGACTAGGTGTGTAGCATTCTGTGATCTTTCCCTTCCCACGGTCTGCCATTGGCTTTAGCATTACATTGTTTGACTCATATGGGTTTGTTGTCGATAGTGAAGGACACATTTTACGTTTAGGTACCCAAATTTGCTCATTTCCATCATAGTAGCCTTGGGCTTCTAATAGTCGTTTTGGAATCCATCGTGATTTGGTCTTGAATCTCCTAGAGCGCGCTCTTGGTTCTCCAGGGAAATTTTTTCTTGAAATGGATGGGAGGGTTGAGGTAGTTGGAAGTAAGGCCTTGGGGACCCATTGATATGTACTCTTAGGTCATGCAGGTTGAGTACTTGCAATATTACTGCTTGCTGCAACTACAAGTGTTGAAGTGCTAGGTTCATGGGTAGCCGGCAAAGACGAGTTAACCACCTTGGCTTGTGAATGTTGGCTATCCTTCAACTTTGCTAGAGTTTGCAACGTAGGTGACTTTGCTTGAATGATAGGGGTAAGAGTCGGTGGTCGCGTCGTGACACTACCAGTATCCCAATCAGTAGTGCATTTGGTTGCCAACATCCACGTGCGTCCCAGGTTTACGTTGCCTTCCATAGCTCCCGCGGGCATGACTAGAAACCTCTGCACTATGCTTCCATTGTCATAGACAATAGGGGTCTGAAGGACTCCAAGAATAGCAGTTTTCTTTTTATTAATGCCCTTGACTTGCATCGTACTCGGGGATAGGGTCGGTTTCCCTAATTGACACCAAACTCCATAGGATAACAAATTGTGTTTAGCTCCCGTATCTAATAAGGCATTGTATAGTACTTTCCCATAGGGGCTACTTAGCTCAATTGGGTATCGTAGGGGTGGCTCAGATTCTAATGAGTCATCATCTGTGTCCTTGAAAAATGCTTGCGTGATTCCCAGATTAGCCTCTCGTTGGCGTCTAAGACGTTGTTGTCGTTCTCGAGCCTCAACTCTTGCTTGGATTTTTTTAAGCTCTGCTTGTTCCTTGGCGGCCTTCTTTTGATGGATGGCTTGCAACTCTTCCTGGCTTAGAGGATCATAATATCTTTTGAATTTACTCCCATTAAGGAATCCAATGGTTTCAACTCCATCTAGAGTCTCCACACGAATGGTCCCTTGCGGGGTAATTTCACACACTCGATATGGTCCCTTACCAGCGTATTTCAATTTCTTCTTTTCATTACGTACCCCGTACATAAGAACTTTATCACCAACCTTCATGTCTTTATCCTTTAAATGGCTATCAAACCACTTCTTTCTCCTATCCTTCTCCACTAGAGAATTTCGCACAGCTAATTGCCTTTCTTCATCTAGCCTTTCCAGGATATATAATCGCTCCACTAAGGGGTTACCATCCCAACCTTCTTGAGAAGCTACTCGAAGACTAGGAATGACAAACTCCCATGGCATAACTGCTTCTTGGCCATACACCATCTTAAACGGTGTGCAATTAATAGCAACTTTATACGCAGTACGATAAGCCCATAAAGCTGATGTAACCTTTTGTTCCCAATCAGTGCGATGAGCCTCAACTGTCTTTGTCAAAATGGAGATGAGAGTTTTGTTGGTACTCTCAGCTTGGCCATTTGCTTGGGGATAATAAGGTGTAGACTTGTGGTGAGATATCATGAAGTTTGATGTGAATTCTTTTATTACTTCATTTATAAAATCAGTTCCATTGTCACTCACAAGTTCAAAGGGGCATCCAAAACGTGTGATAATGTTCTCAAAGAGGAACTTAGCTGTTGTTTTTGCATCCGCCTTTCGTGTTGCTTTTGCTTCAGCCCATTTGGTTACATAGTCGGTAGCCACAATGATATATCGTGATTGCATGTTACGTGCAGCCGGACTAATCGGTCCTACAAAGTCTAAGCCCCACTTTTCAAATGGTTGGGTTACCTTGATGGGATGTAGAGGCATCCTATCACTTCTTTGTGGCTTCTTGAAGCGTTGGCATTCATCACATCCCTTTGCAAAAAGTGATGCATCCTTAAACAGAGTGGGCCACCTGACTGTAAGATCTTTCGGGCAGTCAACTTTCCTGAAAAGTGACCACCAACTACGCCCGTGTGTGCCTCTTGTAGAATATATAAATACTCATCCTCGCGGGCACAGCGTCTAAGAACATCATCTTTTCCTCTCTTATAGAGAGTTCCAGGCAATAAGCAATAGGGTTCGCATTCCTTGATTAATTTTTGAGCTATATCTTTTCGCAGTTCTTTGGGTGGAAAACCATTAACTAAGAAGTTAACAATCTTTTCACTCCATTCAGGCATTGTCTCAACAATGAACAAAGGAGTATCAGGCAATTCATCATCAACCCCCGTAGGAGCTTCGCCATTAGGGATACGAGATAACTGATCCGCCATGACATGTTTTCTCCCAGGCCTCACAACAACGGTGAAGTCAAACTCAAGAAGAATTAACAACCATCGTGTAATTCGACCTGTGGAACACGGCTTGTTTACCAAATATAGCAATGCTTGATGATCAACATAAAACACAAACTTGGTAGCAAGAAGGTAATAGCGAAATTTCTTTACTGCGTAAATCATAGCTAGACCTTCGCGCTCTGTAGTAGTGTAGTTCATCTCGGCATCATTTAATTGGCGACTTGCAAAGCTAATAGGGTAGTCCAATTTATGTTCTCCTGGTTGAGTTAGAACACACCCAATAGCAAAATTTGATGCATCAATATGCACATGAAAAGGTACATTCCAATCAGGTGTTCGCGGGATTGGAGCACTTGTTAGGGCCTTCTTTAATAACTCATAAGATTGATGACATTCTTCCGTCCAGTGAAACTCGATAAGAAGCTTGTACAATGGACACGCTATCTCGGCAAAGTTTAAAATAAACCTTCGATAATAACCAACATGGCCCATAAATCTTTGAACTCCTTTATAGTTAGTAGGTGGTGGCAAATCGGCAATGGCTTTAATCTTACTCTCATCTATGGATATCCCGTTCTTGGACACTATATGCCCTAGAATGACTCCATGCTTAACCCAAAACTGGCATTTGAAAGGGTTCAATGAGATGCGATAAAATCTGCACCTTTAAAATATTTTTCGTAGATATAACAAATGCTTCTCCCAAGAAGAATAAACACAAAGGTCATCTAGGAAAGCTTCACAAAACTCCCTTAGAAATTCTTTAAACGCAGTGTTTATTAATCGTTGGAATGTAGCAGGGGCATTCGTTAAGCCAAAAGCCATAACACGAAATGCAAACACTCCAAACTCTGTGATAAAAGCAGTTTTAGCTTGGTCCTCTAATGCAATTGTGATTTGATTGTAACCAGAGTACCCATCTAAAAAGCTATAAGCTTCCTTGCCCGCAACTCTTTCAAGCACATGTTCTGAATATGGCAAGGGATAATGATCTCTCCTAGTGGCTGCATTAACTTTCTTGAGGTCCACGCACACTCTTAGTTTTCCATTCTTTTTTGGCACAATGACTATTGGAGAAACCCATTCTGAGTGCTCAATAGGGTATATGAATCCACATTGTATAAGTTTTTCAATCTCCTCTTGTACAATTTTGGCGTACTTAGGATTCATTGGATAGGGTCGTTGCTGGACGGGTTTTGCAGTGTTGATCATGGGAATTGTACGTTGCACCATAGAAGGTGGAACGCCCTTCATGTCATGATATGTCCAAGCAAAGATATCCTTGTATTCCTTGAGGAGCTCCTTAAGTACAGCCTCTTCAGTTTCGGTAAGGTCTTGAGCAATAAAGACTGGTTTAGACTCCTCACCTGGTTCTGCTAATTCTATCTCTTTAACTACCGTTGGACCATCATAGACTCCACTACTTCCATTGGTAGGTATTCATTGGGCTTTGGCATACACAACCTTTCGCTCCCCCGTGGTATAAGATTTAAAATGTTCAGGAGCCGTATGTAAGTCAGTAGGCTCTTGTCCTGACGGAGACCTTTCTTTTAGTTCTGCCTCCTTTTGTTGTTGTGCTAACTCTCGGTTTTGACGTCTTCTTATAGTTCGACTCAATTTCGGCTATGTAACCTCCAATTGAGCGAGGTCAATGGGTCGCGGGCTGCACCACATAACACTCTGGAGATGTTCACCCCAATTGTCTACTAGCTTTCGATGAGCATCACATGCCCCTAGACAGCTAAGCCATTCTGCAGTAGATCTTTCCTTGTTTATCCTAGCTCTCACATTTTCTCAATATCGTCGTCTCTTATATGACCTTTGTTTCTTGTTAAGGTTTTGATTTTGGTAAATGTTTGAACTCGACTCGCTTGATAGGTCTTCGCTTGTATCTTCTTCACTCTCATCAATTTTTTGTTGATTACCTGTCTTTTTTTGCTTTTTTGTAATAGAAAATTATTTACAATGATTATTAGTCAGCCAAAAATTAGCCAAAATTTGTGTCGCCTCCCTTATATACATACTCTTATTCTGGCATTAGATGGTGATAGTATGGCTAGGATTATGCCAACTAAGAGTCTGTCAGGCTCTGAAAAACTTGTGTTTTAAGGGAAAGGAAAGGAAAAGAAAAGAAGTAAGATGATAATAATGGTATATACAAATGATAATCCAGTCACATTTCCCCCCTTCCTAGAATGAGTCGGCCGCGACGAACATGTATCAAAGTGCTTGGGAATAAAGCGCGTGTCTATGCATAGCCGTATAGTGTGGCTCTATGATGTTGATGGAGGATATGCATGGGAAAACAAAATGTTGTGCAAGAGATAGGTGTTGAACAATATGTTCAGTGGTTGTTGGTGGCGAGGTTCCTTGGAAGCTGCGTGGTCTGAACAATAGTAGTTGGAAAAGACGCGCTCTGTGTTTGACTGTGACCTGCAAAATTTTTGATGTTGCCTGTGGGATTGCTTTTTGGCATTTTTTGGGTTGCCATCAAAATTGCTTAGGTATGGATCCGCTAGAAGAGGCATCATGAGCGAGGTTGTTTTGGTTGTCATACCCATTTGCGTGTGTTTGGATGTCAAAGATAGTGGTCCATTGGGTTAGGCCGTTTGACAACAGTGGTGGGAAATATGTGGTGGTTTAATTTCTGTGTAGGCAATGTAGGTTTACGTGTATTGGTTTGGCGTTTAGGTATCCACAATTGCCTAGGCTTGGTTTCCATGATTGATTTCTTAACCCATATTTTCGTGACCATGGTGGTGGATGATCAATGAGCTGTTGCATGTGGCGATGGTAGAGGTTCCCATACATGGTCCATTTGTACGAATGGTGTGGCTAAAGATTGGCCCTCGTGTTCAATGAGTAAAGTGTTGTCCTGCCAGTTTGGTGTGGCTTGATAAGTGTGCATCCATGGCACTCCCAGAATAGCTGCTTCATTAAGATGTTGATCTTTGACCACATGAAATTGATGTGGATAAATTGTCCCATCAATGGTGATTGGAAAATTTATGTGGCCTAGACTGTCCATAGTACCTTTGTCTGCGACTTTGAACCCCATAGTGTTGGGCATTAGAGGTTCCTGTGTGATTTTTCTGAAAGTGGAGTAGTTAACCACATTAGCTCTGGCCCCTGTGTCCACTAACGCTCTTTCGGTCGTGTCGTTGGCAAGTTGTAAACCGAATGCGTAGATCCATTCCTCCTAACCATGTAGCCACCATTTGTATGGATGCTATCGGAGCATTCTTAATAGCCACGTCCTGTTGTTCTTTCCTCTAGAAGTTTGCTTGTTACCTGCGTTTCAATATTTTGAGTTTGGCTTCCTGCTGTGCTTGTTCCCGAATATCCTGTGCTTGATGTCTACGCTAAAATGCTGCATGGAGTGTTGCGAGTTCTTCTGGTGTCAGTGGAAGAAGATATTATTTTAACCCGCAACCACTCGTCCAATTAGGCATCTCCTCTCCTGCAAATGTTGCAAGTTTGATGGCGCCACTTTGTGATATATCACGGATTACAAAAGGCCCCATTCCTCGCTTTTTGAGTTTTTTGGAGTGTTGTTTTAGGGTATACATGAGAACATAATCCCCTTTTTGGAACTTCTTACCAATCACGTGTTGATCATGGAAAGCTTTGACTTTTTTTTTCTGAGCATATATCCCAGCTATCGCTTTAAGTCTAGTTTCATCTAATTGTTCTAGGGTGTCTAGTCTCTCCGATAGCTCATGGCTTGTCCATCCTAATTGTGTTGCCACTCTGAGGGATTTAATTAGGAATTCCAATGGTAGTATCTCATTAATCCCAAATACCAGGTTAAAGGGAGTTGTTCCAATGCAAATTTTAAAAGCTACACGGTAAGCCCATAAGGTTGTGTGTAGCTTTTAATCCCAATCATTTCTTGAGTCACTCACTATCTTGATGAGCACTGTGCATAGGATTTTTTTGGTACTCTCTGCCTATCCATTGGCTTTCGGATGATAGGGTGTTGACTTTTGATGGACCACCATGAATTCGTCAAGGAGGCTCTCAATGATGTCATTCACAAATTGTATTCCTCTATCGCTCACTATTTCAATTGGTAGTCCATACCGCGTAAAGACGTTTTCGAAAAGGAACTGAGTTGTAGTCCTTGCATCATTTTTTTGGGTTGCTTTTGCTTCCGCCCATTTCGTCATGTAGTATGTTGCTACGATGATGTTGAGGCGGTCTGGGGCGGGCAACAAGAAGAGTGGCCTCCAAGCACTCTTCTAGGCTCCCATGCTGCTCAATTGGGTTGGGGTTGGAAAAAAACAACAAACACACACACAAACCCGTAACCTAACCCTACACAAATTTGGGGCACCACCTAGTTTTGGATGCGAACTAGGACGCGTAGAGAGAGAGAGAGAGAGAGAGAGAGAGAGAGAGAGTGCTCGGGCTGCTTTGAAACGTATCGGCAATGATCAAGCAAACACAACTATATATTTAAGAAAGAGAGAGAAAGGGGGAGGGGGTGCTTGTTGCATTAATACCTTCTTACAAATCTGTCATGACAAATCAAAGTGAGATTAGTATTTGTTCAACATAGCTTGCGTAAATTTCACCACAATACATCACAAGAAAAGCCACCCCAATCACTGTCTTAAGGCCAGGGGAGTCCTCTCCACCCTGTCGCCTTCTTACAGTATGTGGGATTTATGGCTAGATTGATGAGAACACCAGAGACAAGCTATCAAGAACTTAACAAAAACCACCAAGACACTTACGCATCATTGTTGTCCATTACTTCACGTTGGAAAGGAGACAAAGTATCCAAGCTTAGTCCAAATCCACCCTCCTTGATTCAGCAAATGTTGGGCTTACACTAGTAGAAGAAATGATAGATTTCCTACTCTCAATTGAATGATCACTCTCTCTCTTACAATGGCATAGAGTTCCCTTGCTAATCCCCTATTACAACACATGCACATGCATAAGACAATGAGCTTCCACTCAAGAGCTCCTTCTAGAGAGGTTGAGCTTGGCTTCTCAAGCTATAGCATAGTGCTCTTGCTTATGGCTCCCCCTTTTGTGCTAGCTACACCCTCCTTTTATAGCAATTTTGAAGGCTAGGGTTACTCCTCTAACCATGGTTGGGTTAGATTTTCAGCAATTTATCTAATTTCTTTTGCTTGGAATTATCAAGAAGTTGGTGGGGAAAGAGAGAGGAGAGAAATGGAGGTGATAGGACTTTTCATAGTGGGTTAGTGTTAGTAGAGTTAGTATTAATTTACAAATGGAATTGGATATTTACAATGGGAGTATCCATGTAAGATACAAATAAGGAAGAAAAACTCTTAAGAGGTAAGAAAAGGTGGATTTCTTACAAGGTTGATGCTCCAAGTGTCTTGAGTAGGGCCAATTTTGACGCTTGTTGACGGTCCACTAGCTTTGACGATACATTTTTTTTCCACTCTTGACCTTCCTTGAGAGACAAGGTAATTGAAGCTGAGTAATCAACCACCATGATGCTGTCGTTTAAGAGAAGAAGCTGAATTTTGTGGTTTTTTTGATAGATATGGGTAAATTGGAGGAGGAAAAATGAGACTAGGTGGTCAATTTTGGAATGGAATTGTGTGTGGGAGGTTGAGTTCACCATGGTTTCTCTTATTCTTCAAGGTTGAGGAGAAGGTGAGTAGGGTGCAGAGAGGAGTGGTGAGAGAGGTGGGGCTGATGAGTGGAGAAGTGTGTGTGAAAGAGGAAAATGATAAAGTGGAAGAGAGAGTGTGGCTGCATAGCATGGGAAAACTGGGGTCCACTAATAAAATCATAGCTCACAGCTCGTAGCTCAAAAAAATATGAAAAAATTTGAGGCAAAAGTTCAGCCCACGAGCTACAACTTTTGTTTGTATCACCTTTTCAAACTCGGAGAGCAAGTGAACTTTAAAAATTCAGCAAAACCGACCGTTTTTTTCCACTGCTCAAGGTCCTTGTGGGGTCCTTCTTTGGATGATTCTTTTGAATACCTCCAAGAGTGAGCCCTCGATAGTGCATGTATGCATGCCACCTACCCTTGACCTTATTTGGTAGGTCTATAATTGAAGATATTGTTGAGATTATGATATAAGTGAATAGTACAACTAAGAAAATCAAATATTGAGGGGTCTAAAAAATATGTACATGTCAAATATAAATAATATAAGCGGAAAAAATATAAAGGGGTCAAAAGAAATCTCTCTCATTATGAGGCTACCATAAAAAGATAAATGTTTTTGGTGTTCTAAAACAAAACAAAATAGATGTAGGAAGGGAAAAATCACAATAGTGAAAAAATATACACATAAATAAAACTAGTTTTTTTGGATTTTTGTTGGGGTGGAGTTACACCAAATATAAGAGAAGCTTACATGAAAATATTTCTATATGGAATAAAGAATATGAAAAATGGTAAGAAAAATTGTGGTAATGGTGAGGCAATGTACAGAGCATAAATAACACACACCTAGGTAGAAATATTTAAATAAATACCAAAATAATTATGAAAAAATCTTTTATTTAGGCCCTATATACAAAGAAATATTTACATACGCATGGGCCATAATATACTTATATTTTTTATATTTTATATTTTTTTTGGCTCAACTAGCCCAACGACTAGCTAATTGAGGGTTTTTTATTTCAGTAAGGAGATATGGGAAAAGTCCCCTAACTCACACGCACCTATATACAGTGAAAGGGTGAGGGTAACCACAGTGTTTGAGTGATTTGATAGGGGGGGATAACTCACTATGGCAATCACAGAGAGCCGAAAAACGGCTATCATTAGCCCTCCCCCAGGATGATGGTATATTCATGTACCATCATAAAGAATCTTTTCCAAAGAGAGTGCTTCAGTGTCCTTGACAAGATCTTCATTGTTTGGCCCCTTGGAATTTTGGTTTGTGTTACACTCATGCTTCATGGAACAATACTTACATGGGATAGTTGCCTTTTGCTCTGGTAGATCCTTTGGTAGAAGGTGACTCAAGTAAGGCTTCAAGCGATAGCCGTTTACCTTCCTGGAGTGCTCTTTCCCATTCAAGTCCATAAGTTGATAGTAACTTGAATTGAAAGCCTTCTTGACTATGTATGGCCCCTGCCATCTTGTTTCAAATTTGGCATCAATAAGATTATCGAGTCGATTGTCATACCTTAGCACAAGATCTCCTTCATTGATGCCTTTGTCCTTCAGTTTCTTGTCAAGCTTCTCCTTTGTCTGTGTGGCTTTCCTCTTATAGCACTCGTATGCTGCTTCTCTTTTCCACTCAAGCTCAGCTAAGGTAAGAAGTCGATCCATCCATGCTTCTTGATCATCTTGTGCTGATTTGCCATGAAGTCGCATTGTTGGAATGTTTAGTTCAATTGGCTGTAAAGCCTCTTGACCATAGACCAAGTGAAATGGTGTGAACTCCGTGGCTTCCCTATATGTGGTTCGATATGCCCACAAGGCACCATCCAAGAAGTCATCCCATAATTTTGTTTTGTTTTGCACAATCTTTCTAATGATTCCTGCAATGACACCATTAGCCTTCTCCACCAAACCATTTGATTGTGGGTAGTATGGTGTGCTATGACGATGTAGAATGTGAAGCTCTTCACAAACTTCTGTGAGCAAGCCCTTCCTAAACCCTGGACCATTATCAGAAACAATCTCCAAAGGTGTGCCAAATCTGCAACAAATGTGATTGTACACAAACTTGCTAACTGTCCTCTCATTCACTCTTGCCACACTTTGAGCTTCCACCCACCTAGTCATATAGTCTACAGCCACTAGAATGTAGAGTTTACCATTTTTTGTCCTAGGCAGAGGACCCATAGCATCAATGCCCCACTTTTCAAAGGGTCCATTTGCAAGCACTATTTTCCTCGGGCCATGCACCAACCTTCTATTTCCATTTATCTGACAATTGTGACAGCTTTTACACCAATGTTGAACATCCACATGCAAGCTTGGCCAAACATACCCCGCAAGCAAAATCTTCTTCACAGTTGATTCTTGGGCAAAATGACCACCACATGCCTCTTCATGCAAACCTTTTAGAATGGCTGGAATTTCCTCGATAGTTGGTACTCTTCTGCACACTTGATCCTTCCCTCTTTGATAGAGGGAGCCTTCTAGGAAGAGATATGCGCTTGCCTTCTTCATGAGTCTCCTCTTCTGAGCCTTCGTGAAGTCTTGTGGAAACTCGCCCTCCAAAATGTAGCTAATAATGGGAGTCAATGACTCCAATCGCTGGTATCTCGGTTGCTTGACAGTTGCCGCCACCATGATGACCTGCACTTCTTTCTCAACACATGTAACTACTTGTTGTGCAAGTAAATCGGCATCTTCATTCTGTTTCCTAGGAATATGATATAGTGCACTTCTTCAAATTGATTAAACAATCTACGAATGGCATGAACTTTTGTCCGTAAGCTTTCATTCTTGCATGCCCAAATACCTAAAATCTGTTTAACAATGAGAAGTGCATCTCCCTTTACCATGAGGCGTTGTATCCCTTGGCCAATGCACATCTTCAAACCATGAATTAGTGTGTCGTATTCTGCTTCATTGTTGCTAGCTGAACTTGGTAGATTGAACTTCTCTTTCATGACCACCTCTCCACTTGGGTTGAGCAACACTAGCCCTCCCCCTGCTTTTCCTGTGGCTCGACGAAAAGCTCCATCAAAGAACAAGGTAAAAGCATTAGGAATACTTTTTGGTGGTGGCAATGGTAGGGTCTTTACTTCAGGCACCTTAATCTCCTTTTCATGCACCCTATAAGTGAGAATCCCTGCCAATTGTGCACGCACACTATCTTCTACCTTGAAAGAGTATTGAAACTCTTGCAACTCCATAATCCACTTTGAGATCCTAGTACTAAGATTCATTTGAGATGACACCCAAGGGAACAAATTCTCTGCGGTGAGAATTACAAAAGGTTTTGGGAGCAAGTAGGATCTAAACTTCCTTATCGCAAACATGAGAGAAAGCATCATGAGTTCTGCTTCTGTGTAGTCTCTCTCTAAAGCATTCATGACCCTACTAGCAAAGTAGATGGGTCGCATCCTTGTACTGTGGGGATCTTGTTGTAGCAACACAGCACCAATTGTTTCCCTTCCAACACTAGAGCTAACAAAGAATGTGTACTCCCAACAAGGAGGCATGAGTGTTGGTAGCTCTGACAAAATGACTTTAATGTTACAAAAATACTCTTCAAGCTCATCAGACCATGCAAATTCTACTTGTTGTGTCAACTTTTGCAAAGGATGAAGCAACTCCGAGGCTAAGTGAATGAAGCGTGACATATACTTCACCCTCTGAATGAAAGAGATGACCTCCTTAAGACTCTTCGGTGACGGGAGCTCAATAAGAGCCTTTGCCTTTGAAGGATCCACCTCAATGCCTTTATAGGAAACCTTGTGACCGAGCAAGATCACTTCATCCTCACCTATGTGGCACTTGTCGGGGTTGAGTTGACCTCCCATGTCGTAGAGCTTCTTTAAACCTTCTTCTACCCTTTGTAGATGCAATGATTTTGAGCTATAAATACAGAAATCATCAATGAACACCCTAATTGACTTTCCAAAGAATGCTTGAAACACCATGTTCATGAAACGTTGGAATGTTGCAGGAGCATTTGTCAGACCAAATGGCATGACTCTAAAAGCATAACAACCCCAAGGAGTGATAAAGGTTGTTTTCAATTGATCCTCCAATTCAATCCCTATTTGAAAGTAACCTGAGTAGCCATCACACACAGTGTACTTCTCATGACCAGCTACCTCATTTAGTATCTCATCCTGAAATGGGAGGGGAAAGTGATCTCTTTTTGTTGCCTCATCGAGTGGACGGTAATCCACACACACCCTCCACTTTCCGTTTTTCTTAGGAGTGACAACAACGGGAGAGACCCACTCTGAATTCTCCACTGGATAAATGAAACCTGCTGCTAGAAGCTTTCTTACCTCCTTGAGTAAAGCCTGCTCCTTGATGACTCCTAGCCTTCGTAGCTTCTGAGCCTTAGGTGTGGCCTCTGGCTTCAACTCAATCTTGTGTTGAACAACATCTACTCCACGCACATCGGTGTAGTCTTTAGCAAAAAGCCTCGGAAATTTCCTTAGCACACATTTGAACTCCTCTCTTTCATCCTTTGTAAGTGTTGTAGACAACATACCTTCTAACATTCCTTCATCTTCCACCTTTTGGTTCTCTTGGGAACCTACCTCTTCCAAACCTCGAGAAGAGGTCTCCTGGTTGTTTGGCTTAAACCTTACCCCCATGACTTCAATGGAGGACTCCTCTTCAGTAATGCTGCCGCTACTTTCTTCTTCTGAAGTGTTTTCAGTCCAATCTTCTTCCGTCTCACTTCGAGATGATTCTTCATGGAGCTCCTCTTGGCGTTGCTCCTTCATGTCAAAGACAACCTTCTTGTGATTGTCATTCCTGCAAATTAGCTTTCCACTCTCCCAATCCTGCAAAGCTCGCATTTTCATTAGCCATGGTCTTCCTAGGATAAATGGGTAACCATTTCCCTTGGTAGACATGACATAGAAATCCACTGCCTTCTTAATGTCAAAGGCCTCCACAAAAACATTTTTACAAATGCCTACGCACCTAGCCTTGCTATTGTTTGCCATTTTCACTTTGATTTCAGGTGTCTCATGGATGTGCATGCCTAGTCTTTGCATGAGCCCTTCTGTCATGATGCAAATTTGTGCACCCCCATCCACTAGACCTTTCCTAACCAATCTTCCTTTTATGTAACAATCTAGCACAGGTGTAATATCCTCGTTCATTTCAGCATGTGCAATTTTTACAACAGTAAAACTCTCTTTTACCTTTCTCCTAGTGCTAACTGCCTTTGTTAAATCCCTCCTAACTTGTGGGCATAATGCAAGAAACTGAGGCCATGAGATATCAGGAGCCTTACCTCGCATGTCTTCCAACAGGTTGTATGGAGCCATACCATGTCCAAGAGGGAAGTCTTGGAGATTGATACGACGTCGAGTCCTCTTAGCTTCCTTGGTCTCCTTTGCCTTCTTGCCTTGTCCATGGTCACTCTGTGATGGGACACCCTCTTTCTCTTTACCTTTTCCTCGGCCACGCTTAATGCCATTTGCTTCCATGTCAACCTCATTTGAGTTTGTCACCTCTACCACATGCACATTTGGATCTGGCAAAGGTGGAACTCCTTCTACCCCTTGTGGAGGTGGTCTTGGTCCATTTGGTCTTTGTAGAAGCCTTGGTTGTTGACCAGTTCCTTCACCTGCATTCATCACTGGGTAATTCAAGTTAGGTCTCCCTGGCTCCCCACGGGGCCAAGGACAATTATACATCCCATGTCCAGACTCTCCGCAATTCCAACATTGCAAGACTCTCCTAGGTCGTGGATCTCGCTCTTCAGACTTCTTTGCTTGTCCCTTTGGACCTACAGCTTGTGCAAGGTGAATTGACAGGCTGCTTAAAGATTCGTTTAATTTCTCAATTACTTCCGCCGTTACCTCAGGAAGCTCCCTCGATGTTGATGCTTGTGACTTACCTTTGGGTCTAAGACCTTCTATTGGAACCTCTCCCCTTAAGCACTTGAGTTTCCTATATTTCTCAGTAGCCCTAGTTTCAGCTGCATCAAAGGTAGCAGGTGCACCCGCCTCAACTTTTACCTTAAGGTCAGGAAAGAGTCCGGCTATGAACCTCTCCTTCTTTAGAAATTCTGCACCATCACCAGGGTTAGCAACATTTCGTATCCATAGAGCCCAAAGACGTAGAAACTCTTGCTTGTACAAGTAGTAGTCATCTAAGTCTTTTTGCTTATGAGAAACAATGTCTTGCCATAATTTTTGAGTGTTTTGGGGATCAAAGAAGTATTTCTTGAAACGATTCAAAACTTCTATGTAATTCCCCTTAACTTCCTCAGGCAAAGAGTCAAACCAAGTGCTAGCATCTTTCCTAAGGACCACCTCAAACATTTCTACACGTTCTTGATCAGTTATTATCCTCTTGATACGGCAAGACATCTTGAAATTCGCTAAAAATAATTCTGCATCCTCTCCAGGCTCTCCAAAGAAAAGAGGATACCCAGACATTTGGCGTTGGCTTTCCATTGAATTGATTTCAAAGTGACACCCGTTTTTGTTTTTCTTTCTTAAAAAGATTTACACAATAATGTTTTCTAGCTTGCAATCTATTCTACAACAAAATAAAGATATTCACATCAAATGACCTATGATAATCAATAAGAGGTAGGATGACAGGGTTTGGTGATGTGAGAATTTCTCCTACTCTTTGGGCACCAAACATGAACACCATACGTTGTTGAAAATGGATTTTCCTACTAATTGCAATGTTTATTCTAATGTGTGGAGTGAAATGGAAGGGGAAAACCTCTATTCCTGGGCCATTATCCATGGTCTATGCATGACCTAATGCTTAAAACAAAACAAAAATATAGACGTCCAAACTAAGGTCGTACCTAATGAGAGGCAAAATAAAAGGATTTACTGAAGCGTTTATCTCGGCCAACCTAAGAGGACCTAAAATTCTACGAGTGACACGTTGAAATTGCAACTTAGTACTAACGATTATGTGTACCTTTTGCCTCGCAATGGGAATGAAGGGATCATACAAATTTTCGTGATTCATGGAAACTACTTGACTATGCTAAAGGTTGATTCTACACAAAAATACACAAGCCGTTCCTCCGTGGGGGCACCAATTTGAGGCGGTCTCGGACGGGCAACAAGAAGAGTGGCCTCCAAGCACTCTTCTAGGCTCCCATGCTGCTCAATTGGGTTGGGGTTGGAAAAAAACAACAAACACACACACAAACCCGCAACCTAACCCTACACAAATTTGGGGCACCACCTAGTTTTGGATGCGAACTAGGACGCGTAGAGAGAGAGAGAGAGAGAGAGAGAGAGAGAGAGAGAGTGCTCGGGCTGCTTTGAAACGTATCGGCAATGATCAAGCAAACACAACTATATATTTAAGAAAGAGAGAGAAAGGGGGAGGGGGTGCTTGTTGCATTAATACCTTCTTACAAATCTGTCATGACAAATCAAAGTGAGATTAGTATTTGTTCAACATAGCTTGCGTAAATTTCACCACAATACATCACAAGAAAAGCCACCCCAATCACTGTCTTAAGGCCAGGGGAGTCCTCTCCACCCTGTCGCCTTCTTACAGTATGTGGGATTTATGGCTAGATTGATGAGAACACCAGAGACAAGCTATCAAGAACTTAACAAAAACCACCAAGACACTTACGCATCATTGTTGTCCATTACTTCACGTTGGAAAGGAGACAAAGTATCCAAGCTTAGTCCAAATCCACCCTCCTTGATTCAGCAAATGTTGGGCTTACACTAGTAGGAGAAATGATAGATTTCCTACTCTCAATTGAATGATCACTCTCTCTCTCTTACAATGGCATAGAGTTCCCTTGCTAATCCCCTATTACAACACATGCACATGCATAAGACAATGAGCTTCCACTCAAGAGCTCCTTCTCAAGAGGTTGAGCTTGGCTTCTCAAGCTATAGCATAGTGCTCTTGCTTATGGCTCCCCCTTTTGTGCTAGCTACACCCTCCTTTTATAGCAATTTTGAAGGCTAGGGTTACTCCTCTAACCATGGTTGGGTTAGATTTTCAGCAATTTATCTAATTTCTTTTGCTTGGAATTATCAAGAAGTTGGTGGGGAAAGAGAGAGGAGAGAAATGGAGGTGATAGGACTTTTCATAGTGGGTTAGTGTTAGTAGAGTTAGTATTAATTTACAAATGGAATTGGATATTTACAATGGGAGTATCCATGTAGGATACAAATAAGGAAGAAAAACTCTTAAGAGGTAAGAAAAGGTGGATTTCTTACAAGGTTGATGCTCCAAGTGTCTTGAGTAGGGCCAATTTTGACGCTTGTTGACGGTCCACTAGCTTTGACGATACATTTTTTCTCCACTCTTGACCTTCCTTGAGAGACAAGGTAATTGAAGCTGAGTAATCAACCACCATGATGCTGTCTTTTAAGAGAAGAGGCTGAATTTTGTGGTTTTTTTTATAGATATGGGTAAATTGGAGGAGGAAAAATGAGACTAGGTGGTCAATTTTGGAATGGAATTGTGTGTGGGAGGTTGAGTTCACCATGGTTTCTCTTATTCTTCAAGGTTGAGGAGAAGGTGAGTAGGGTGCAGAGAGGAGTGGTGAGAGAGGTGGGGATGATGAGTGGAGAAGTGTGTGTGAAAGAGGAAAATGATAAAGTGGAAGAGAGAGTGTGGCTGCATAGCATGGGAAAACTGGGGTCCACTAATAAAATCATAGCTCACAGCTCGTAGCTCAAAAAAATATGAAAAAATTTGAGGCAAAAGTTCAGCCCACGAGCTACAACTTTTGTTTGTATCACCTTTTCAAACTCGGAGAGCAAGTGAACTTTAAAAATTCAGCAAAACCGACCGTTTTTTTCCACTGCTCAAGGTCCTTGTGGGGTCCTTCTTTGGATGATTCTTTTGAATACTTCCAAGAGTGAGCCCTCCATAGTGCATGTATGCATGCCACCTACCCTTGACCTTATTTGGTAGGTCTATAATTGAAGATATTGCTGAGATTATGATATAAGTGAATAGTACAACTAAGAAAATCAAATATTGAGGGGTCTAAAAAATATGTACATGTCAAATATAAATAATATAAGCGGAAAAAATATAAAGGGGTCAAAAGAAATCTCTCTCATTATGAGGCTACCATAAAAAGATAAATATTTTTGGTGTTCTAAAACAAAACAAAATAGATGTAGGAAGGGAAAAATCACAATAGTGAAAAAATATACACATAAATAAAACTAGTTTTTTTGGATTTTTGTTGGGGTGGAGTTACACCAAATATAAGAGAAGCTTACATGAAAATATTTCTATATGGAATAAAGAATATGAAAAATGGTAAGAAAAATTGTGGTAATGGTGAGGCAATGTACAGAGCATAAATAACACACACCTAGGTAGAAATATTTAAATAAATACCAAAATAATTATGAAAAAATCTTTTATTTAGGCCCTATATACAAAGAAATATTTACATACGCATGGGCCATAATATACTTATATTTTTTATATTTTATATTTTTTTTGGCTCAACTAGCCCAACGACTAGCTAATTGAGGGTTTTTTATTTCAGTAAGGAGATATGGGAAAAGTCCCCTAACTCACACGCACCTATATACAGTGAAAGGGTGAGGGTAACCACAGTGTTTGAGTGATTTGATAGGGGGGGATAACTCACTATGGCAATCACAGAGAGCCGAAAAACGGCTATCAATGTATTGTGCGTGAGTCCTGTATCCTGGAGGTATGATGGACCCAATGAAATCAATGCCCCATTTGGCAAAAGCACGTACACCCATCATTTGCCTCAGTGGCATTTCATCTCTTCTTTGGGTGGTTTTGTGCATTGACATTCATCACATCATTTGACATATGTCGTTGCATCCATGAATAGGGTTGGCCACCATATGCCTGAGTGTAGCACAAGCTTTGCCGTTTTATCAGCAAAGAAGTGTCCACCAAGTTGTCCAGAGTGTGCTTAATCTAGGATGATGTAATATTCACTTTCTGTAGCACACAGCCATAATTGTTTGTCCTTTCCCCACCTATACAGTTGGTTGGCAATGAGAAAATAGTATTTGGCCTCTTCTTTTGACAGTTTTCATTCTTGCTTTGCCCCATCCCGCTGGAAAGGTTTTGTTTTTTAAGTACTCAACTATGGGAGCACTCCATTTAGGTGCTTGTACTACACGAAACATGGTGGCATGTTCCACTGGGGGTTGAATTATACAACTATCACAGGACTTTACATATTTATGGACATTGTATTCCTTGTAACCGTTAGCCTGTCTGTGTTTCACCAGTGTGAAATCCCGTATTTTGTATATGAGCTTGTTTGAGGTAGTAGGTGGTATCTTCGGGCTGTACACATAGTCTCAGTATCCCATCCTTACTGTGTTTGTATAGCCGTCCTGCTAAAAGTTGGAGATTTCATGTTTGATGGATAATTGATGGTTGTCTTTATGTCTGCAATGAGCCGATTGTGAGTAGAGGAATGACCTCTTTGCTCCATCTTGGCACCATTTCTATATTAAACAGATATGAATCAGGAAGTTCATCATCAACACCCTCAGGGGCTTCCCCATGAAATAGTCATGAAAGATGATCTGCTCTTTGGTGTGTTGTCCCCTTTTTTACGACCACCGTGAAGTCAAACTCAAGCAATAGTATAAACCAGTGAACAATTCTTCCAGTGTTGCAAGGTTTGTTTACTAGATACAGCAGTGCTTGATGATCCACGAAGAAGAAAAACTTGTTTTCTAGAAGGTAGTGTCTAAATTTCTTGACAGCACAGATCATTCCCAAACCTTCTCTTTCCGTAGTCGTATAATTTCTCTCTGTATTGTTTGGTTGCCGACTAGAGTAGCAAATGGGAAAATCCATTTTCTTCTCTCCTCACTGAGCTAATACGCACCCGATAGCATAGGCTGATGTATCCACATGGACATGAAAGATTTTGCTCCAGTCAGGGGCTTGCAAAATTGGAGCTGAAATTAAATGTTGCTTCAGTTTTTGGAAAGCATGCTCACATTCCTACGTCAATTCGAACTTAGTTATGAGGGCGTACAATGGCTTAGCTATTACAGCATACATATATATGAAACGTCTGTAATATCCGTAATGCCCCATAAATGCTTGCACTTCTTTTATCTTCGTTGGTCTCGGTAGTGCAGCAATTGTCTGCACCTTTTCTTAATCAGTTGAAATTCCATTTTTGGACACAATGTGGCCCAAAATTCTACCCTGTCTTACTATGAAGATGCATTTTCCGGGTTTAACCAAATACGATACATTCTGCATTTTTCAAAGACTTTTCCCAGATGAGTGATGTGATCAATTTGTCGATGGGAATGAACACAAAGATCATCCATGTAGATCTCCAAAAATTGTCTGAGATATTACTTGAATGCGTGGGTCATTAGTCTTTGAAATGTGGTCGGGACATTGGTCAAGCCGAAAGGCATTACCCTGTATGTAAATATACCCCACTCTCTCGCAAAAGTTGTCTTATGTTGATCTTCCACTTTAATCGTCAACTGGTTGTAGCCTAAGAACCCATCCAAGAAACTATAGGCCTCTTTCCCTGCTACCCTCTCAATAACATGATCGGTTATTGGCAGTGGGTAGTTATCCTTGATGGTGGCTGCATTTACTTGTTTGAGGTTTACACAGACACGCAGTTTGCCATTCTTTTTGGCTACCACCACAATCGGGGATACCCACTCGGTGTGCTCAATCTCATAGATAAACTCAACATCCTTCAGTTCGTCTATTTCCTCCTTAATTTTCTTTGCAAAAGTTTCATTGTACATGTAAGGACGTTGTCTGCGTGGTTTGGCATCACTCTTAAGGGGAATCATGTGCTGATATATCATTAGGATCTATCCCCTTTATATCTTTGTATGACCATGCAAAGACATCTTTATATTGCCTGAGCATATCAACTAGAAGTTGCTCTTCCTCTTTAGTAAGGTCCATGGCAATATATGCCGGTTTAGGCTCCTCACCTTGTTCTGCTAAGTTAATGCTTTTGGTGTTTTCAGGTCCATCATATGAAATTCTTGGTTCTTTGGGATCTCGTTTGGGTTTTTGCACCACTATCTTCCTATCCTGAATGGTATACTTCTTATAGTGGGAAAGTGCACCAAATTTATCATCATTTGATTCCTCATCAGTTTCCATTTTTGTTGTCCAAACTTCCTTCAAAGCTCGTTTCAAATCATTGTATTTGACTTCGCGCTCCATCTTGGACAACTCAAACGATTTTTTGATATTTTTCTCTTTTTTTGGTTTTTGTTTTGATGTTGTTTTGGTTGAGTCACGTTTCATATATCACTTTGATATCCTGTCCTTGAGGCAGTCAGTCGCTTTGACTAATCTCAAATACTACGTTTTGTCAGTTAATAGAGGTACTGAGTCCTCGTTGTGCTTGTTGTGGTTGTTTCTGCGTTTATCTCGATACCTGCTTTATCTTTGAGGGTTTTGTTTTGAGAAATCATAGTAGATCACTCGTCGATCCTTCCGTTTGATTCTCTGACTCAAGCTACTAGACAACTCATCGTCCGCGTTATCTTCTAGCGTCTTATCAGTCGAGTCTTGAAAATCTTCTTCTTCATCCATTTGGACAAGGTCTCTTATAGAGATTTCGTCCACTATGCATTGGCACTCGGCCACCCCTTCCTTGTCAGGTATGTCTTCCTCTGTCTTTGGAGTTAGGCGGACATTCATCATCTGGAATGGAATGATATCATACCCTTCCTCATCATAGAATTTGGTGAGGGTCACCTCGTTAACACGTACATCAAGAGTAGCTAGTATTTGTTACCATCCAAAAGGTTCGAACATCTCTTCTGGAAAAGGATCTGGTATGTATGCTTCGTCTTGTGCAGTCCTATCAAGAATGCAGTTTTTCTTTTTTAGACTTCCACAATCCAAAGCTTCTCCTATCCATTGGTGAGCTTTGTTCTGGAGCCACGCCGGTATTCCTACTTGTTGGTCAGTTGTGGAACGCAAGTCTTCTCCTAGGGTTCTTTCTACGTCTCTATAGCTATGATCTATGACACTAATTTTCGTAGTGACATCCTTGTTCCAGAGATAGATATAGTCATAGCCCCAATCTTGCACCATTTTGAGCTAACGCATGAATGGTCTGCCCAGTATGATGTTGAAATTGCTGCTCTCATCAAAATTCATAATAGCGAAGGTGTGTTCATATGCAATTCCACAAGAGGTTACTACAATCTGCTCCAAGATGCCAATAAGTCTCTCCAGGTACCCATCCGCTAGTTGAAGTTTCATTCTAGTTTTCCTTAGAGCAAGTTTTCCCCATTTTTTCCACATTGCTTTGGTGGCTATGGCAATTCTGGCTCCACTATCCAATATCGCTACCAATTTTACGTCCTTGTACTCTACCGATAGGGTAGTATTTCCTTCTTCACCTTCACAATAGTCCCCTACCTTGTTTACTGGCACTGGCTCATGTTTACTTTGCTTCGAGGGTTGTGTCTTTAGTGTGTTTCAAGAAGCCTAAGGTGAAGGAATTATCGGCCGTATTTTTTCCGAATTTTTCGCGACCTCATCCC
Source organism: Adiantum capillus-veneris (assembly GCF_014529385.1). Lineage (NCBI taxonomy): Eukaryota > Viridiplantae > Streptophyta > Polypodiopsida > Polypodiales > Pteridaceae > Adiantum > Adiantum capillus-veneris. The sequence continues at coordinate 69,412,411 of NC_140956.1, read as the reverse complement.
AAAGATGCGGTCAGTAACTCTGACAGAGTCGGTGTACAACGGATAGAGGATGACATCAGCTCGTGAAGAGTTTTAGTATCCATCATCTTAGGATTGGCTTTCCATTGAGATGAGACTTTCCTTACCTCAGATCGAGTTTCAAGGTTACCAATAAATGAAGGTAAAGTCTTCAACAACTGTGGTTTACTGTCTTCCAATATCAATGTGCCTGCATCGCCATACAATGATCGGATGTCATTTGGGTAGAGGTCATGCTCCAGGTGGATTTCTGGGATAGGAGCTGACACAAGTGTGGCACTTCCATCTTTTCCTCACATAGCCCTATTTTCCTGGGGTAAAGGAGGTTGATGTCCCAAAACAGGTTGAGATTTTTCCTGATCCAAGATTGCGTTATTTGGCCCCACTTGGTACCTTGGAGGGGGCGGAAGTTGTTGTCCCCCATGTGGTCCACATTGTCTCTCTCTAACAGAGTTCCGATTATAGAAACATTCGTGAGTTTCGTGGTTTGTCCATTTTTGTTCTGTAGCACACCATTTCAATCTTTGTTGTGCATTTACTCCTAGCCTTTGTTGAAGGTTGCACACTGGGTTGGATGATCTCCTCCACAAGTATCACATTTTTGGGTGGGCAGTTGTTGTGTGTTTGGGTTCGTCTTGTTTCCTTGGTTTATCCTCTTGATCACTTCCTCGATCATTCAATCAACGTCCGGCACAGTTGGGTTTTGCCCTCCCAATTTTGTATGGACTCACTCATGGTTGAAGAGGTGCTACTAGACCCCTGATCTGTGTCTTCAGTCACCTCCTCATATGCTTTGCAGTTATCTACAAGATACAACACCTCTTTTGTGACTTGCTCAAAGGTTACATATGCTTTCAGGTGCAAGTCCTTTTTGAGCATGTCATTTTGCAATCCCTCTATGAAGAGGACTGATAGTGTTTCATCTTGAGGTAGCTCTCGAGCAGGGCATCTTTCTATGTACAGCTTGAAACGAAGTGATGCTTCCTTCACTTTCTCTTTTTCCTTTTGCCTAAATGCATAGATCTGGGAGATTGTGTTATGCTTGATCCCTCTTTTTGAGAATTCCTCAGCGAATTCTCGAAGAAGTTGCTCAATACTTGGGAATTCCAAACTGTTTAATGGTTGGAACCAAGTCAGGGCAGTACCTTCCAATGTCAACCCAAATCCTTCATATTGAGTGTGGAAATCAGTTACATGTTCCGCTGTCAATACTTGTTTGAAGATTGAAACATGGGCATATGGATCTCCAGATCCATTATACTTTTTGGGTAAGCATTTTGCCACCTGAGATGGTCGCATACGCCTGGCCTCTGCAACCATTCTAACACTCCTGGTCCCCCTGGTGTGGCTTCTCTTGGTTCATAATCTCCTCTTGGTACTAACAGTGGTATCCTATCCGCTATACGTTCATCAAGTCGATCTCGTGTAATAGTCGGAGGGATTCCAGTGGTGTAAGTGAATTCAGGAACAGTACTGCCCCTATGTGTGTTCATGGAAGCCCTAGTTGCCGTCGATCCTAAAGGTTCTATTTTTGGAACTTGTTCATGTCCATAAGAATCCTCCACTCTGGTTCTCAAGGGGCTCTCAAGTACAGTCTCAGGTCTGATGTGAGTAGTCATGGTTTTTACCTCTTTCGGATTTATGTAGTATTGGCTGAGTGGTCCTCCAAAATATGTATATCTCTCTAACTTCTTTCGATCCATTGGAGAGTACTTTCGGCCATACTTATCCATTATGACCACCTGAATACTTCTGCCCTCCGTGTACGTGTAAACATACAATTTTTTCTGGTCTGTTAATTCTTTGATGCGGGGCTCGTCACATTTGTAATAGAGTGTTTTTTCTCCATTATTGAACTTATAAAGCCCCACATATGTGTTGTCTGTGTTAAGGCGCTTTGTCTCATTGGTGCGTCTGAGTACCTCGTTTTGTTTCTCCATTTTGGGTGGTGCATCGGCCAGCTCATTATCTACTTTGTCCTTGGTGCCAGTCATTCCCCATTTATCCACAATAAAAGGGTTATGAACCACTAGGTACATCATTCCCTCTCGGTCAAAATATCTATCCCCGTCATAATCAACATCTACAAGATCTCTGAACTTAACACGATAGCGGTCCATTCCATCCTTATAGATTTTGGCTTTAAGCACATTTTTAAATTGAAACTTCAAATACAACAATTTCACATGAGATGTAGGTTGAGAAGGACCTGCACCCATCGAAGTTGTTCCCTTAGGGTTTGACTTGTTAGAATCTTCAGTCATGAGGCCGTATGATCTCTCATACGAATTGTCAGAGAAACTCTCCTCTAAAATGGGTTCCAAAGGCGGCATTGGTCTCTGATTCACGCTTTCTTTCGTTGAGTGATTACTCCCTTGATCAAAGATGTTGGGGTTCCTATTCTGGTACACTCTTCCTGATCGCAGATTCATGAAGAATTGGTAATAAAAAATCCAAACCAAGTTACCTCATTAAATAGTTTGAATCTCCCGTTTGATCTTGCTTGTTGGGTAGTATCTTCTAGTACTGCAACCTGTCAAGAATTTGCTTGATAGATGTAAGCTTACAGCTGTTCTTGTTAGTTCTTACTTTTGTTCGACAAAACTTAGCACACAATTCCCTACACAACCTCAACAATTTTGATCCAATTTCAATTTTGAAAGAAGCTCCAGGTTGCTATGGACTAGCTCCTTGTATGGTAAGTTTCTGTCTCTGTTCTAACTCAGAGGTACATGGATTGTGATCCATGTTGAGAAGCTAGTTGAACTTTTGTTACTAACATCAGATTTAACATGATTAAGAGGTCTTCCAGTATCAATTCTTTTTTTTGAAATGAATCTTTAGATTGGAGGCTAAGTTGATTTTGTCACTTTGCCTGAGCTTCTGTCAGTTATGAGCTGTTGGAATGGTTTCTTGCATCCAATTTCAACTCTGGAAGGACCACTAGACTCTTTGTGATGCCCTCTAGCTATGGTACTAGTTTGGTATCAATTTGTGTCAGGGAAACATGGATCGCGATCCATGTTCCTTTGTGTCAAAATACACTGAATTTTGTCCCCCAGCTAGTCCTTGGCCTAGAGATGCTGACTATATGGTTTTTGAATGCTTTAAAGCTTTTTTGGACAGACAAAAGCTAGTTTTAGGGTTTATTTCAGTGGTTTCCCCCTGGTGTGATTTTTGCCACCTTTTGCCCTCTTTTTGAAATTTTCTGATAAGGGTCCTTTAGGATAAAGTGCTCCAATTGTTATCACTTCCCTGCTTGTCTTTTATCAGCTCAAACTTCCAAAAAGACACATGGATCGCGATCCATGTTTGGCAAGATTTTGGACTGACACTTTGTGAGCTGATCACACAAGGTATGATGATGCTATTCCCCAAGTCTTTTTGGATTTGGTCAATTTTTTCCAAGTGAGAAGCAGGATTTTGTGTCTATTTTGCGGTTTTTTGCAAACCACTCCTTTTCTGGTATTTTGACCAGCTTTTTTCACTTTTTGTCTATGGCTCCTTTTGGAAAAGTTTTTCAACTAGTAATCAAGAGTACACTGGTCAAATCTTACTGTCAGATGTCTACCTGGAACATGGATCACGATCCATGTTGGGAAGCATCTGGGCATGAAATTTGGTTCTGTTGATTCCTTGCTTCTAGTTGGCCGCACTTCTCATCCCTTTTTGGATTTGGGCAAATAAAATTTCAGTTTTGTCCTGTTTTCCCTTTTTCCCAAGGTTTTGGTCTGCTCACCCCAATCGTTTGATTTTTATGATCTTCTAGCCCTCTTTTTCCCACCAAACTCAAGGTTCCGATACCTGAGAGCCTCTTTTAAGCAAAGGAAATAATTTTAGCACATTTTTCCAAAAAGGTACATGGATCGCGATCCATGTTGGACAGGCAAATTGGAAGTTTTTTGCACGGTCTTTTCCAACAAGTGTTTTTATCCCCTTCTTGAAAGTTTTACTGGGTTTGGTCCAATTTTGAAGCTCTGACCATCACTTCTTCAACTTTTCAAAGTTATGGTCTTCAACAGCAAAATAAGGTTTTTGACAGTTTTTCCCTCAATCCTTTTGGCCACAAATGATGGTGTAATTTGTTTCCTAACCTACTCCTATAACTGAAATGAATATGCAAACATAACTGAACTTAACAGTACGAAAATAACAACAACGTGTGTGGTGGAACAGCCCTTTCCAAGCATGTGAAAAATCAAAGAACGAAATACTATCTTGTACTTCACTCACAGCTTTCTTTTCTCTTAAGGAATAGCACTGGCTAGTCTTGGACTCCAGTCTCTATCAAGCACTAAACCTACGTCTAGCTGCTTCACTGTCTATGGGTAAGCGGAACGGGTATCAAAAGCTTGAAGGGAGAATTTTATTTTTATTTTTATTTTTTTGTACACTGAGTCACTCACCACCTAAGGATCAGTTTCCCCGGCAGCGGTGCCAATGTTAGCGGGTCACCGCGACGGACGTCTGCAACATAGCTCTTTTGTACTAACATAATATCAATATGCAAGGAAGCAACTCGGGATGGGGCATGGAGACTTAATGAGAGTGTCAATCTCACCAAAGTGAACTCAGGGGCTACTCTTTCTACGATAAAAGTAAATCAACCACTTCCTAGTCAGACAATCAATATGCGTCCAAATCCACCACTTAACGTCATCACGCCTTTTTGGTATCCAAACGAATCCGGCATGCCAGGAAACTTAAGGAGTGGTATCGCAACACTTATGGGCTCAATCCTACCAAGTTCTGTCACCATCTGGGAAGGTATATAAATCACGATCCATCACAAAAATGTGCAGAAAACTGAAACAGAAGTACTTGGAAAGATCTTCCTTAAGCATAGAAACACCTATCCGTGGTCAAAACATCAAAAAACAACCATTTTAACCCCCAAATCAATGCATTTAGCTCACAAACAATACGTCGCGAACCACAGCAGAATTGGAAATGATTACACTTAGATTGTAGAGCAAGAGACAAGGAACGCAATGTGCTATTCGGAATAAATTCCGATTACCAGCTCAGGAGAAAAGAAGATTACAAGTTGTAGTCACAAGAAGCCTCCACAGTGCACGTTTTTTACTTCCTCTGGCCAATGATACTTCTTTTCTCAAAACTAAGCGTTTTGACTTTAAAAGTTAGGGGGCTTTCCCATGGCCATCTGGCCTCTTACAAGGGTTGTAGACTCAGAGAAATAAAGAGGATATTGTCTAATCACATCATGATTAAAACTCATCTTAGGCTGAATTACATGGTTTTTTTCAAAAAAAATAGAGTGTCCACAGGGTTTGGTGTGCATACGCTTGTATGCGCCTGAATCCACCAAACAACCACCCAGGTAAGAGGCCAAAGAATGGGCACTAACTAAACCTGGTAAGAGAGATATTAGGGAGTCGTATCCACAAGGTAGCCCAAACATGGGTGGGTGGGGGGGAGGGAGGGGGGGGTTGATAGAGATATATACTTATGGTGGATAGCTCTATTTTAACCATTGTAATCATCCTAAAAAAGCTAGGAGTTGTAAGTAAAGTACAAGGTAATCTCCCATAAGGCAACAACTCAAGTTTCAACTCGAGTTCATACAGTTGGATATTACAGTGATTCAGAGCATAGTCAACAACACCCTTCAAATGAGGTGCTAGAGCAACCACAGCCCAATGCAGTGGCAAACCCAAAGTTTACTTAAAGGAGTCATGGTACAATGCATTGCCAAAAGGTATGTGTGTATGTAGTTGGGTGCAACAGTTTAGTCTTAGATAAAGTGACTAAGTGTGTGAGTGTGTGAGTTGTAACTAGAACTAGCAATCATGGTCAGATGTTGTGACCGTGTGCGTGTGCGTGTGCGTGTGTGTGTGTGCGTGTGTGTGTGTGTAGAACGAGAGAGAGAGAGATATATTTTTGTGCTGCTGTTGATACAGGACGAGAGAGAGAGAGAGAGAGATGGCGGGGGGGGAGGGTGAGTGTGTGTGTGTGTGTGTGTGTGTGTGTGTGTGTGTGTGTGTGTGTGTGTGTAAATAATGAGACGGAGAGAGTGCCTTCACCATGCACACTGCATGGGCTGTCGATTCAGAATAAAAGAAAGACAGAGAATGGCAAGAGTGAGAGTTGGAGAGAGAGCGAGAGAGAGAGAGAGAGAGAGAGAGAGAGAGAGAGAGAGAGAGAGAGAGAGAGAGAGAGACTAAGAGAGTGTGTGAGAGAGAGAGTGTGTGTGGCGTGTGTTGAGAGAGAGAGAGAGAGATTCGACTTGTGGCCCCTCTGGGCTGGTGACAAACAAGAAAGGGGAAAGAGAGAGCGTATGCTTGCGATAATGGAGGAGAGAGGGGGGGGATAATGGAGGAGAAGGAGGGAGTGGTGCCATGCTTGGATGCCCCTCTGTTGACGAATGAGCATGGGGGGTTGGTAGCGCATGCAGGGAAGAGAGGGAAAAATCTTTTTTTTTTCAATATATATTATTGTTGAGCTTCCCCCCCCCCCCCCCAAGTGGGGTTGATTCCCGCGGCCAGGCTCCGAAAGCCGGCCAGTAGGTTCCATGGTGAGAGGCCAAGCCTCAAGCATATATTGTGTTGCTTGTTCTCCGGTTATGGGTGCATTGAGAGCATGGGTGAGAGTGGTGTTCATTTTGGTTCCGTTGTCGGGACAAGCTCACTATGTAAGCTACATTTTTTTGGTTGTTTTGAATGCTCCAGCGGGTGCAAATTCTAGGTGTTGATGAAGTCGACAATATGGAAGTCACCAGCTTGGTAAGCTGACTGCCCTGGTGTGATATTTTTAAGCCTCAATGGAGGAGGTGGATGGGATTCTTTAGGCATATGGTTGAATGGGAACTTGCTTTCATGAGGAGTATTTGGAGCAGTCAAGAAAATCATAAAGACCAAAGCCAAGAGATTAAAGCTTGCTATGAGAACAAGAAGGGAAATTTGGGCAACCCTCCAGAATCCACCAACCCACCAAACCGTTTGATAAATGCACCTTCCCAAGGTAATACTATGATACTAGAAAACAGTATTCCAATCATGTTGAACTATGATACTATGATACTATGATACTAGAAAACAATATAATACTATGATACTAGAAAACAGTATTCCAATCATGTTGAACCAAGAATACAATTCAAGCATTTGAAGCAGCATGCAAACTGTTGCATACCCTTGCAAATGTGCATTTATCATGTCGTTCCCACATTTCTCCTTTATAGACTATTTTTACTTCCTTTTTCTTGTAATATTAGTAAAATTATCTAGTTATCTTTCAAGCAATCACATATACTCCTCCAGGCATATCTCTATCCTCGTCCCAGGACATCGGGTATCCTGTCTCCTCCACCACGTGTGGAGGCTGCTCCTTTACAAAGATTCCAATTCTTATTTTTCTTTATCCTGTGTGGGAAAGGCTTCAAAGATAATCTATTTTAGGTTTCCTTTAAATCAATGATCCCAAGAAGTAGAGCAAAGGGCTGGCTGATGAGGACAATTGCGGAATAGAACATTTAGGTTCCTAGCCTTTCCAAGGTTCCTTTTTACCAAACAATTTGAAGAGTTCCTTGATTAAATCACATCCTCCTCCCTTATCATGATCCCTCCATGGATCCTTTTTCCTTCCTCTTTTTCCAGTCGGCATCAAGCCTACCCGGACTAGGCCGATTTCCAGACACATCCGCGGGTCCCTATTACCCGACGAGGACACACTCCCATTCAATCCTATTTCTAGGGCAGTGAATGAACCCGAGCTCAAAGCATAGACCAACGGTTATCAGTCCTAGCTAAAAAGGACCATCCCCTATTGTATCCCACAGGTAAACACCTACACCGACCTTTTCCAAGCATGTAAGACAGGGTTCACACTTAAATTTTCTATGTTATGTTAGGGCTATCCACGTCAATCTTCTCGATAAAGTTTTTAATCCTAATTAAAATTTAGATTACGCTCCCTCAGTTATAATCTCTTAATTCCTATTTCCTTAGAATTTTTTTCTCAAGTAAGACCTTAATAAAACAACGAGTCTCTTGGAAGTTTAAGGTTCTGTCTCAACGTAAGTTTCAAGTTAACCCCGACTTTGATGAATCCCATTTTGGTCTCTTTTCATCATTTTCCATGCATGTGGCATCTCCATGGAAGCGACGGGAGTTTTATGTTCATGGAACACGGTCACGACATCTGTGAAGCTATCCCCTTACTCTCCCCTTCGAATTTGCAAAACAAACTTGAAATGAACAATGCATATGCTTTCTATGATTAATTTTTCTTTGGTGTGTCTATGCGTGGTACACATAAAACTTCAAAATGCACCAACTTGCAATCTTGGACTATTAATCAAAAACTTCCTTTGAGTGCTTATGCAAGAGTGAAACTCTTATATGCATGGTAGCGTAAAAATTGCAAAGTTCCTAAGAGTGGATATGCTAGTGTATCGTAAAATACGCATGTGATAGTGTATGAATGATTAACAATTCTTCTTTAAGAAGGGATTTAGGCATACCTTTACTACCGTGGAGAGGATTAATTATGTTGCTAAAAGAGGCGTATGGTTTCAGAACTTTCCATTTGGTAAGAGAGAAAAGAGAGAATGACTTTATGGGAAATCCTCTTTTTCAATTAACTTCCTTTGATTATGCTAAATTAACCTTCAAAACCTCACCCTTTTCCTAATTTGCATTACTAAAGAAAACCTTGCACATATACAACCAACATAGAAGTTATGTCTTCTTCCTAAGCAAAAAGGATTGCTTATGAAAATTGAAGAGCTTAAGCAAGAATTTAAGTAAGCATGAAAGTAAATCTCTTTCAAGAATGAGAATTAACAAGATAACCTTACCTTAGTGTGTATATGGTAGAATCTTCTCCTTGCTTTGGAAGAGAAACAATGAAGTGTGTTGACGTAACCTGCTCTTTTCCGCTTCACTTTGCTTGAAGACCATCGATTTGGCAATTGGAAGAATGAAAGGTTAGAGAAAAGATTCAAGCTATGGAAAGCTTGAAGGTTAAGAGAGAGAAAGTGGAGAGTGTAATGGTAATTTTGATTATGGTTATGGACATGGCTTCTCTTGAGGAGAGAGGTGTGTGTAGGGATGTGTGTGAAGGAGGATTAGCTTTGGCTTTCATAGCTCACTATCAAGCTTGCACTTTCCAAAATGTGAAGAGAAGTGTTTGATAGAGTAGAGAAGGCCTCCTTTTAAGCTTAATTTGATAAGTTGCTTAACTTATCTTGATAAGTTGCTTAACTTATCTTGATAAGTTACTTTTGCATATTTTGATATCTTTTCTTCCTTTTCAAAGCTTCTTCAACAAGCTACTTATGCAACAAGCTACTTTCCCAACAAGTGGCTTATGCAACAAGTTACTTTTTCACTTTACCCTTAATCTTTCTTTATTTCCTTATGCAAATTATAAAACTAATTTCCCATACATTGGTTATATCCACGTTTCCATAGTGTAAACCAAAAGTGTCTCGTGAGTAACTAGGGTGCTTGATTATAGCCCAAATTTACTCAATCGTTTTTAAAAAGTCGACGACTTAAATATGTCGTCAAGAGTAAAGGCTAAGAGGAGGACCTTACAAAATCCCCGACAAAAATAAAGAGTTGTCCTCAACTCTAAACAAATAAAAAAGGTGGTAAATCTTTATCCGTCAATTACACTTTCAACTTTTGGGTAACGCTAATTTACCCTTCGTTGGTTAGCTGGCCTATATAAGATGCAATATATTTTCATTTCTTACAGTATTATTCCCTTTGTCTTTCACTTTTCTTTCCATCCCTTGTCAAAATTTCTTAGGTTTGTCTCTTTGCTCATTATCTTACTTTATGGATTGGTGACAAGAGCTAGTTTTATATGTGGCCATTTCTCATCTTTAGCAAACAAGTGAATCCGTGAGGAGAGATTTTGTGGAGTGATATGGGTGCTTGCTATTTCCTCACTTGGAAACTTCAGTAGCTCAAACCAAATGGCGTACGTTTCAAGGGTGACCCTTTGGGGTTGGGATCACTTTCGTAATAATGTCCATTTGGCTACGGTTATTGAAGCTATGGGTTTGGGTCCTCGATTATTATTGTGTGATGAGGTGAATGCATTGAGGTTTTTTAGAACGAGTCTTTTGCCTTGCTCAATTCCTTCCTCATCAAAAGATATATCTTTACCCATTTAGAGGGCCCTTTAACTTCACACCTCATACTACAGAGACCAATGCAACAATTTCACAGTGAATCCTTCCTATTGATGAGAGGCCTAATATGTACCCTGCTTGTGATAGTTGCTTTTGTAATCATGTAATGGACGGGCTTATTGACCTCTAGAAAATTTATCTTCGTTGTATCCCTTAACACGTTCATCATGTTCTAAGATCTTGATGCTTGTCTTAAGTCCTTCTTTCTCTGATTTTTCTTGATGGATATAATGAAATTGATTTTTAGTTCTTATATATTGTATTTGATAAAAGTCCTTGAGAGAATTTCAAACATAGCTAAATCTAGTTTTTTTATTTTTTAATTCCATACAGAGATCTGAGTCACAAGATGTAACGGATAACGCTAATCTTGTTATTATTTAGCAAAAGGTCGGGTTACAAAGGTTCAGTAAGATAGAACTTGGATTTGTAGCTACATGGGCTAACATGGTTTAGTTTGAGTCCAAAAAAAAAGAGGAGAATCCTGATCAAAAAAGATGAGGAATTTGAGAATTAAGGCGTTCCCAATCTTCCCAAGAGGCATCTTTAATGGGATAGCCCTTCCGCTGGACCAAAACCTCCCAAATTGTTCGGTGTCGTAGCTTCTGCTCCTTCATGTCTAAAATTTTATATGGCTCCATCTTGAATTCTTCTTATATGTTAAGAATAGTGTCATCATCATTTAGGATGTGAAGGGGATCCACAACATATCTTTTTAGCAAGCTAACATGAAAAACATTGTGCACATGAGGGGGTAAAGCGAGTTCATAAGATTGGTCCCCTATCCTTCTCAGAATCTCAAACGGTCCACAAAATCTATATGCTAACTTCCTGTATTTTTCCAATTTGAGTGAACTTCTCTTTGGTTTGACCCTAAGAAAAACTCTATCTCCTGCCTTGAAAATTCGGGGAGATCTATGTAAATCAACATAACTCTTTTGCATGTCACTTGCTCTCTTAAGATTCTCCCTTATTATTTTAATTTGGCGATCCATTTCTTCAAGTGTATTCTTTGTTGCAGGCACTGTGAGACTTGGGTCGTCCATTTTGAGAGGAATGATACAATCTTGTCTGTCAGGACAAGGGTAGGACCAGTCCGGGCCAAGGGCCAGGACGGACATGCAGTCAAGGGGGTCCCTATATTTAGAAGGCCAGGGGCCTATATAGGGCATGGCCGGGTGGTAATGAGCATGTTCAGCTCCCCTTCCTTACTAAGGGCCAAGCCCCGCGACAAATTTGCAGAGACCTGTGCATGCAAGGGTGTGAGATTTAATGGAAGCTCGGAAGCTCACATGCATGTGCTAGCTTGCATGTGTTAACCTTGTCCTAACCATGCAGTGCAAAACTGATTACAAAGTTTTGAAAGCTTGATTTTGGGAAAACGGTTCGAGCTTCGACAATCATGAGCACCGCTTTAGACTCAGCCGCAGGGAATATCTACACAGACAGGAAATGTTTAGCATACATGCTCATGCATCATGCAAAACTTCGGCGGCTCAAAGCGGGCTATAAGAATCGGTAAGCAAGTTCCCGTTTGTTTTTTACATTCTGCATTCATGAAATCTTGCAGATCTATTTGTACTCACATATCGCTTGCCAAGGTCAACCATGTACACTAACAAACACGGCCGGCAAGACTAGAAAGTGTATCATGCATCGAGTATGTGTGATAACTTATACGGCTTTAAGCACAGTAGCTGGGTCGGTTTGATGCAAAAGCATAGCAAGTTGTCATTGTTCTAGAATCTCAAGGAGATTCACCTGGCTTGCTGATCGACTTCATGTACGGTGCCCAGTTGCTCGGTATGACCGCATACTGTCACCTTTTCTAGAAATTGACAGAGAATACATCAATTATGCATACTTTTTTATAATTCTCGAGATGGTGAGATATTCAACATGGTCATTTAGCTAAAAGTGTTCGACAAGGTCGATTCATTTTTGCCAATTTGCCATGTTTTGTAATCTCAAGGAGATTAGCACATCCTACTGCTTGCCTTGATGCAGGAGGCATGTTGTTCGGCATGGCCGACTCCTTGTCATTATTTCTAGCCGTTGCCATAGGATGCTTATCACACAGTCTTAGCTCATTTCAGTTGAAATTCCTCGACAAGGTCGATTCTTTTTGTCATGCTCTCTGCATGTCAACAACCGCCTCAGTTGGCTATCAGCAAGGCTTCAATTTCTGTGAAGCAAGGCTTCAAGTTAGGCATCTTGCATTGAGACTCCCCACGTTTGGCATATGCTATGAGCATACAAACTTGGGAGGAATTCGGTAATCTGCTTGTAGGTTCTTTCATTACATGCCAGATGGATGTATATGATACAAGGGACATATATATATACACGCGACAACTCTCTCTCGTGTAGCAGACTAGGCTATGAGCCGTTATGGAACAAGTTCTTTTCCATCAAAATTTCAGGATGACTGGTTACAACAGGATAACCAGGTGAGCCTGATTTTAAATTTGTTTTTTTTTCATGTTTTCATTCGAACACATTGTCTGTTATGTAAAGCAAAGTGCTTTGACAAATTCACATGAAGCAAGGCTTCTCACATGTGCCACGATACTGCCCATTCACTTGGCATCAAGGACATTGGCACGCCAGTTTGGGAAACTGTTACCATTGCAATTTGCTCCCATTTTATGTGTGGCAACAACACGTTATGATGCATCGCTCCCAAGGCAGAATCTGCAAGGCACTTATGGTTTTGGCTCTCCTGCTTGAGGCCGTTATAGTAGCCAAGGGCTTACAATTCTGCATGCACGGCATGCTAACCGGGTGCCATGAATTCCACTGATTCATGGATTACGCTTCCGCTATCACACTCGCAACTCTATCAAGGACAGACTAAGTGATGGACTGTTTAAAGTGTTTTTTGGTTGCTATCAACACAACAGTACTAAAAAGAACCAAAAATTTGGACTTTATTCCCAGGCACAGTGCCAATGCCAAGTCATCCTCATATAATCACGACCCCTACAAGGTAGATGGGTCGGAATGAGTTTTATGTTTTTCTATTATCTCTCTCGATGAGAGAGTCATACCAGAACATTGTGGACTACTTATACGATAAGCTGCACGTCAGGCATAAGATGCGTCAGGGCACACAGCTTGGGTACACACTCTACAACCTTACGGAAAGTTCCTCAGCCCAGCATGCTCTTCTACTCTCTCTCTCTCTCTCTCTCTCTCTCTCTCTCTCTCTCTCTCTCTCTCTCTCTCTCTCTCTCTCTCTCTCTCTCTCTCTCTCTCTCTCTCTCTCTCTCTCTCTCTCTCTTTAAGGGAATAACGAAAATTTTATAACAAGCTTTTGATACATGTTTTTCTGGTGAGTCAGCCTGAGACAAGGTACTCTAACTCTCAGCTAGAAATTGGGCAAGACGCCATCTAAATTAGTCCTCATAGGTTCCTCGATTGAACACTAATTGTCACAAGGGCTATGAGCCACACACACTGGCTAAGAGTCATTGTCAGATCTTGGGTAAGACCCAACTGTTGGTATTCCTTGGGCGATTGTTCTCCACCTCGACCAGATCTACCCAGGGGAGTACACATTGGCGTTAATGGACAAGCAAGAATCTTGTCATTACGGAGGTTTAGGGTGTCATTTTTGCACTACATGTTTTTAGTGCGACACTCAAGTTGAGTTTTTGATAATCTTCACCTCACAGCAGCAGCTGATCTCTACAAGGAAGTATAGATGCAGCAATCAGTTGTGATAGCATGGCTATCCACAAGAGCTAAGCAGTTCACTTGTGTGGATTTCCTGCTCTCTCCATGGCACTACGAAGTGTCTAAGGACATATTGTTCTGGGGTACAACCCGGCGGGTGACTGCTACATCACCCCATAGGCATTGCGGATCACAGTTGATCTGCATTGAGGATCACAGTTTGATCTCTCCCACTTAGACTTTCAAGGAAAGAATTCTGCAATCTACCACGCGGTAGCAGACAAATTCAACTTTTCAAGTTGATTTCAATCATTACATACACGGTTAACTATGTTGGTTACTATTACCTGCTAGTTGAGCCGTTTCTACAAAGGGCCTTACCAAATGGTTTGACTGTGTAGATTTTAACCAAAGGGGTTGGATTGCGAAGGCAACACCCACGGTTCCCAGTGCAAAGCTGTTTGTTTTTTCAGGTAAGAGACGTGCTCCTCTCCGTTTGAATACGGGTAAGTGAACATTACGTTCAAACCTCCAGGTACGCATCTATTGATTTGGTGTTTCCAATTTTTGTATGCTTTGCTTGTTTTTTTTTCAAGACATATAAGTACGCTTGAATGCTACAGAGCCATGCCAAGGGCATGTCGGCACAAAGTATTTTGAGCCAAGTGTCTAATCTACCTTTCTGCCTTCTGTTGTTACGGACCTACTTGTAGGGTTCGATTTGGCACATGTTGTCACATGGGATACAACATGGTCTAGGAACTCAAGGAGTTCGGTTTAGCCAGTGTGGAGCATGATAAAGAGGGTCCCTCTCACTCGCGTCGCAGAGTTTTTGTAGTTACCTCCACACACAAGTACATCTTGTACTTGAAGGATGTTCTTTTTTACACATCCTTACATGATACTTATTCCACATGTGGAGAATATGAGTCTCTAGACTGACACTGGCGCCATTATTTCAATTATGTGTGACGACAAAGTCCCTAGGTGTTGGTCACATCTGTTTTCTAGACCATTTTTAGCACGACGTATCAGGAGCAATTTCGTGGCTAGAAATTGTCGGATACTTTGAATGACTTGTTAAGGTACAAGTACTGCTAAACAACATTACAGATGGTTGTTTATACATATAGCAAGGCTATAAGTTGTTAATGAAAAAGTTTCATTGTCTGTATCTAGAAGTGATCAATGTTTCACCTTCTCTTGTGATTCAGACGTTTGAGCAAGGCTTGCAAAAGACTACAAACTGAAAGTATTTAGTTTCTTTTCAGAACTATTTACATTCCTTTTTAATGTGTGCTACATGCATCACATTTGCCATAAATATTAGCAAGGATCACCATGGCAATAAAGGTTCGGATCAGTTTTTTTCTAAATGCATGCACACTAGGTGTTATGGGCCCTAGTGTTTAGCAAAGGCTAATTTGCAACGGCATGCATATTCCTCAGGTTGTTGCTTATGTGCACTATCTCTATGAGATTACCTTTGAATCTACTGATCACCAATAGAGATCATGGCTCGGTTTGGGTGTTTGTAGATTTTTCACATTAACCACGATGGTTATTCCGAACATTGTTGATTCCTCAACAATGTACGTTGTTGTGATTCTCCATTTACCAGTCGTCTGGGAAGACTGTCTGTAAACCGTGGGGGAAACACACCTCAGTACTGTCAGTATCCAAGGGGATTAACAGATTACAAAGTGTAATCTTGGGCTAAAGGATATGCAAAGTGCGTACATTAGCACCAAGCAATCAAATTCATAAGCATTTATTGCTCTTTTTGGAGTTTACTTACTATCAATTAACGCATGTTGCAACTAGGTAGTCTCTTCATGTATAACTCAGATTCTCAACCTTGAACACTCGTTAGGGTACTCTTTTTGGTACACCTGTGTTGTGATAAACTTGTTCCCATGCTCATGATCGTTCTAAATGGAGTCTACACACTACGTTTGAATAGGAACCGATACCATCAGATGGTTACAAATGGACAACAATGTAGAAAATCAAGATGTTACTCTTGGTTTCATTGAACCTCCTACTAAACCGGGTTCCGCTCAAATGAACCGTTGGATCCATGTGGGATGTTACGGTAGAAAACAGTAGTGTTCTTATGAAGATACCATCACTTGTGTTTTCGCAAACAAAAACGCTTCTCCAAGGGGGAAGTAATGTCAGGACAAGGGTAGGACCAGTCCGGGCCAAGGGCCAGGACGGACATGCAGTCAAGGGGGTCCCTATATTTAGAAGGCCAGGGGCCTATATAGGGCATGGTTGGGTGGTGATGAGCATGTTCAGTTCCTCTGACCTTTCATTGTCGATAAAGAGCTTTGAATGGGGACATTCCTAGGCTTCTATGGTAGGAAGAATTATAAGCAAATTTCACTAAGGGTAAATATTTGATCCAAAGATGAGGTTGCTGATTGCAATATGATCTCAATATATCTTCTATGACTTGATTAACTCTTTCAGTTTGTTCATTTGTCTCTGGATGATAGGTTGAACTCAGGTTTAATTGAGTGCCTAAGGATTGGAACATGGCCTTCCAAAACTTAGAGGTAAACTTGACATCACAATCACTGATTATCCTAGCAGGTATTCCATGTAATCTGATAATTTCTTTTACAAAAATTTGAGCAATATCTGTTGCAGAGGTAGTGGTTTTGATTGTGACAAGGTGAGCTACTGTGGTGAATTTATCCACCACCACAAAAATTGAATCAAAATTTCCAGTAGTCTTGCGCAACCCTGTTATAAAATCCATACTGATGCACTCCCACTTCATTGCAGATATATCCAATGGTTGTAGCTTCCCAGGAATCTCAACTCTTTCAGCCTTCACCTTTTGGCATACCAAACACTTCTTAACATACTCTGAGGTATCCTTTTTCATCTTAGGCCAGTAGAAATTTTGCTTGCTATAGTACAATCATGATTAAACGCAGGGAAAAAAAGCAGTCTGGGTTAAGCCTTAGAAGATGGTTTTTCAAAGACTTGAGAGCCATATCCAAGCAAAGACATCCTGTTATAAGAGTATATTTGATTGTTCTCAGAGTTAAGTAGAGAGATATATTTATGTATGGTATATGGAAAAAATTACAGCAAACCTAATATGCTCCTCAAGTTGTACACCACATATCAGCGTGCCTCAAGCAAAAATACACAAAGCAAACCTGTGTTACAACATGGAGAGCAAGGCACATTCCACTTGCAGCATTTCATTTCTCTTAGTCTTAAGCTGTATAGAGTATATTTATATACCTCAAAAAGTGTGAGAGTGCACGTTGTCGTGTAGCTCCGCTCCCATGCTAAGAAAGATGCTAGATAAATGCACATCAAGTTGTTTGAAGCTTACATGATTAATGAACAGTGATTAGGGCCTGGTAACAGGCCAAGTTTGATGCTGAATATATGTCAAATGCGGCTGAAAGGGCCAAAACATGCCTTAATGATGCTAAAAACTGCTATGCTTGAAGTGGACATGGATGGGATATTATGACCTAGAACTACAGTGCTTGAAGTGTTGTATCGGCCTGTCTTTATAGCTCGTCGATTGGAGCTACGGTGAAGAAGTTATGGCAGTTTGAAGTTTGAGTCGATTGCAGATCCGTACCGGATTGGCAAACTGCAGTGCTGAGGTGACAGAAATAAAATGAATGCACGGGCTTGAAGTGCTCACTTTGTGAAGCGCGTCGGTCTTTTCAGATTAGCGATCGGAGTTCCAATTGCCAAGATATTAGCCATTAAAGATTCGCCGGGGGCCGGCTCCGTACCAGTCCGGTCCGCTAGATCGGAGTGCCATCTGGGATTTTTATAGCCTCAACAGGGTTAGTATGCATTTTATGTAGCTTGAGAGGTTTACAGGGATTTATGGCTCGTCAGGAAAAGTCTGACTTGATCAGATAAAAGGGCTTGAGGCCGATGACAATTGTCGGCGTGCTGCTGAACTGGGTAATTGTGGCATTATTCAAGATGCTGGTATGGACAGTAAAATTCACGATGATATGGTTGGTGAAGGATTGTTGGAGGAGACGACATGCTTAGCAATGCCCTGGTTGTTATGTATGATAAATTCGGTGCCCGTTAAAAGGTTGCCCGACTTGAGAAGGTTGCCCGGCTTCAAGGGCCACCCAAAAACTTGAGAAGGCCGCCCAAAGGCAACCAAAGAATTGGGGCATTGGACGACGACAATGAAGCTTTGCCCGCCCATAAGCCAAATTACCTTGGCCGCCCATATACCAATGGATTAGCATGGCCGCCCACTTGCTAAGAAAAAAGGGGTAACCCTATTTTATTAAGGAGAAAGTGTGAAGCCAAAGAAAAGGTGGCGGCAAACAGCGTGTAGAGGGTGCAGCAGGGAGAGAGTCGCTCACGCGAGCCGGCTCGGGACTCAGACGGTGTATGCAAAGAAGGGAAAAGTGCTTAAAATCCCCTTGCGCTTCATTTCGGTCCCAGCGGCGGCCGATTTGGCGCTGGTCACTGTCCGAGCCTGCCACATCATCACAGACGCTCCCACGCCACGTCAGCCGGCGTCGTGACTGCATGGTGGGGCAAAAACAAAAGGAGGGCTATTAAAAGAAGGCTATCAACGAGAAGCTAGGGAGAGGAGCGCAAAAAACAAAGAGAGCAGGAGAGCGTGAGGAGGTGAAGGTTTCTCTTCCTCTCTCTCGACAAGTCTCGGCAAGACAAGAGGGTGATTGCAAGTGAAGGCAAGCGAGAGAGGAGAGCAAGGGAAAGCCATCGAGCTTGGAGCAGAAGGTAGAAAGGGAAAAAGAAGCTTGGAGAAAGCATGACTCTCTCTCTCTTTCGGCTTAGCAAAAAGAAGCCAACTAAAGCACGATTCTCGTTCGGCTTAGCAAGGAGAAGGCAACCAAAGCATGATTCTCTTTCGGCTTAGGCAAGGAGAGATCAACAAGGGCTTGTAAGCAGTCAGGAGAAGAAATAGTCTTCGGCATAGACAGTGATTGAAGACAAATCAAACAGATGGAATCGACACAACAAGATTTTCCTCGTCAGCGGGCAAATTAGTTTAGTTATCTCTTTTTGATGAATTACGGAGCCGTTAACGGCCCTGTGTGATCTGTAATGGGAGTTTAAGCTCCTAAACTATCATTAGCATTACTTAATGGTGTCGTTAACGACACTTTGTCTTGATTGCGTATCAGTTTCATTGGTGTTACCAATTTTCGAGCAAGTTTTGTGCGTCGATAGCATTACCAAGTAATTAATTGTTGTTGTATTGTGCGGTGCGGCAATTTTTCACTCTCAATTTTTCCACAGCCAGCAGCCTGGTGCTGACCTAGCTCAAGTTTCGAACACTTATCCCCCGACAACGTGTGCAGGAGAGAGAGAGAGAGAGAGAGAGAGAGAGAGAGAGAGAGAGAGAGAGAGAGAGAGAGAGAGAGAGAGAGAGAGAGAGAACACACAAATACCAGAGATCGTGAAGAGGGGGCGATCAGTCCCCCCATGACTACCATGAGCAGAAGACCCTCAGTACAATCAGTATGATGGAAGTGGGTACCCCCCTAGCCCTCTAAATAGGTGCCCAAGGAGAGGTAGGGCAAGGCTAATAAAAATCCCCACGACCGAACAGAAAATGATATATGAAAATATATGTGGGCGCCCGGGCAAGGTGGGCGGCCAGACCAGGTACACCTAGACTATGGGTGGCCAGTCCAAAGACATACTAGCCGTACAAGTATGCCCTAGACCTGTGAAGCAGCAGAGTGGTCTAAGTCTAACACCCCCTCTCAGGACATGATGTTGAACAAACCGCGTGAAGCCAAAGATGTGAGGCAAATGATGAAGATATCTACTGCGATGTCCCCCACTGAAGGACAGTGGTGTCCGAACCATCAAGAGATCTCCAAGGAAAGATGTCGCATCGTGTATAATCCAATGGTTGGGCAACTTGAGTTAATAGACCATCTCATTGATTGGTCTAAGAATCATGAAGGAACTATAGTACCTTTTTGCTAACTTAGCATAGTACTTTTGGTGTCCCGTAGGATTCTTGCCCGTGGTGTGGCTTAATCAAGCCTTGGGACATTTAAGTAAGACACAATCATTTTCCTTAAAGGCTTGGGCTCATCTGTGCTTATCAATAGTAGCCTTTTGCCTTTGTTGTGAGATAGAGATAGCATCCTTAGTCTTTTGGAAAGCTTCTTGTGGATCTCGGCTATACTCATCTGCAGCGAAGATCTTCCCATGTACTTTAAGTAGTAGGGGACTTTTGGATCTTCCCTCAATTATATTGAAAGGTTCTTTTTTCGTGGAAGTATGTACAGTGTTATTGTAGGCATACTCCACTAAGGGTAAGTACTTCTCCCATTGGGACCTTTGATCTACTTCTATTATGTAGGCTTTTAGTAGATCAAAAATTGTTAGGTTAGCTATTTCACTTTGGCCATCCGTTTGCGGGTGATAGGCCGAAGAGAAATTTAGCCTTGTCCCTAAATTCTCAAAGAGAACCTTCCAAAAATCACTAGTCATTCTAGGATCTCTATCCAACACTATGGACATTGGCAAGCCATGGTACTTGAAGATTTGTGAAAGGAAGAAGGTTGCCATTTGATGGGCTTTGATAGTCTTTTTGACAGGTATAAAATGACCTTGTTTGTTGAACCTGTCTACTATCATCCATATTCCCGTATTCCCATGGATAGACTTAGGCAATCCAAAGATAAAATCCATGGATATGCTCTCCCATGGTGAATTAGAGATTGGCAAAGGTTGAAGCAATCCAGGTTGCTTCCCTCTATCAAACTTCGTCTTTTGGCATACCACACATTTAGAAACATTCTCTTGTATGTTTGCTTTCATGGTAGGCCAATAGAAATATGTTTCAATCCCTTTCAGGATAGATTGAATCCCTATATGCCCCGCATAAGGAGGAGCATGAGATTCATACATTACTTTCTCACGTAGCGAGTTAGTAGTGCATAGTCTATTGCCATAGAGAAGATAACCATCTTGTAAAGTAAATGGTTCCTCTTTCTTTTCTAGTGCAAGGGATGAAATCACATCTCTAAAATTGAGATCAATAGCATACTCATCTATCATAGAAGATAGATCATTGTGAGTTGCTATGGAAATCGCATTCACTCTCGGCCATCTTGAGAGTGCATCGGCTACTTGATTATGCTTGCCAGCAATGTGAGCAATATGAAAATGAAATTGTGAAAGGAAATTTTCCCACCTCATTTGTTTGTCGAAGATCTTGGTCTGCGTCATGAAGTACTTAAGGCTTTGGTGGCCGTCCGCAGAATGAAAAGAGTCCCCAATAAATAGTGCTTCCATGAGTCTAAGCTTAGTATGTAGAACTGCAAGGAGTTCCTTTTCATATATGCCTAGAGGTTGCTCAACAAGTCGAGCCTTCGACTTTCATAGGCTATGGCATGCCCTTCTTGGAGCAAGACAGCTCCAAGGCAATCACCACAAGCGTCACATTAGACCTCAAACTAGCTTTGAGAGATCCGGCAGTGTAAGCACAGGTTGAGAGATAAGCTTTTCTTTATGCTTTTTAAAAGCATTGTTCTCCTTGGTAGACCATGTATACCTAACGTTTTTCTTTGTTAGATCATGTAATGGTCCTGTTATTAGTGAGAGTTTTTCGATGAAGCATCTATAGTAGACACACATACCTATAAAGCTTCTTAGCTCATGAAGATTCCTTGGATTAGGCAATCCTTTCATTACCTCTAAGTTTGATGGATCCATTTGGATGCCATCTTGAGAGATAATGTGACCTAAATACTGAATCTCTTGAAAGAAAAATTCACTTTTCTTTCGATTAACATAAAGTTTATTCTCTCTTAAGACATGAAGTATTACCTGGAGGTGTTGCTTGAGTTCGTCCAGTGAATTAGAGTAGATGATAATATCATCAAAGCTTCGGTGGGGCCTGAATAGCTTCTCCATCAAGCGGTTGAATGTGGCTGGTGCATTAGTCAAGCCAAAAGGCATGGCAATGTATTTGTAAAGACCAAACGTACTGCGAAATGCGGTCTTTACAATGTCTTGATCAACTATCCTTATTTAATGGTATCCACTTTTTAGGTCAATCCTACTGAAGTAAATCGACCCTTGTAGCTTATCAAATGCGTCTTCTACCCGTGAAATGGGAAACCTATTTTTGATAGTGATCCTATTTAGTGCTCTATAGTCGACACACATACGATATGTGTCGTCTTTCTTTTGCACTAATAACACGGGTGAGCAAAATGGAGATGAGCTAGTCCTAAACATGTCCTTTTCAACTAACTCATGTACTTGCCGCATAATCTCCTCTTGTTGAGCTTGAGAAACTCTATAAGGAGGTTTATTAGGCAGTGAACTTCCTGGAAGAAGTTCAATTGCATGGTCATCATTGCCTCGTTTAGGAGGTACTTCACAAGGGATGTCGTCAATAAAAACATCTTGAAATCCCTTGAGAAAATTGGATAACTCTAGTTCCTTGTGATTGTTTATATTTTCTTTTGCTAAAGCATTAGGTTCATTGTGAAAATCTTTAACAAAAATCATGTACATGGAAATAGAGCTCTTTATTGACTTATTGAAAGCTTGCGTATGTAGGACAAGGGGTATGGTGTTACCCATCTCCTTAGCATCTATGTACATATCTTTTTCCCTGAACCTAAAGTAGATTTTCCTTTCAAGGAATTTAACATTGGCAACCATGCGATCAAACCATGGTGCCCTAGGATTACATCCTCGTGCTTGAGAGGAGAGATAAAGAAATCCTCTTTGTCCATATAGCTTTGGACATGGAGCCTCAATTTCCGATTAAAGGAGTGACTGAAGCTTCTTGCCCCTTGAAAGCACCATCGCCGGGTAGGACATCTCACATCTCATAGCCTTGGTTGCCTAGCTTGGTCTCCAACTCTGTGGATATGAAATTGTGAGTAGAACCAGGGTCAAAGAGAATAAAAGCATCATGTTCTCTTACCTTTCCCCAAGCATGGCATAGAGGAGATCCTTTGTGGTGAGCTTCCTCTTTCTTGATTTCGACCAAGGTAGCTCTAGGAGGCTCATGGCGGGTGTTCTTTGGGGACAAGCACGATATGCATGCCCTTGCTCGCCGCATTTGAAACAACGGTTATCCTTGCGATAACGCTCAAGCTCTTCAGGAGAGAGTTTGTTTTTGCCTTTGTAAACTCCCTTCTCCTTAGCTTTGTTGTTATTGGAATTGCCCTTAGGAGACTTTTGGACATTGTCCTTCCCCTTAGGCTCATTGGACCCTTGTTTTCTGTGGGCTTAAGTTTTCTCTTAGCCCCTGTTTAAATATTGATTCGTGAAGCCACCATGGTATGATGTATAACCGCAGATATAGTGCATGGCCTTTGGGAGTTCACATACTCCGCAATTTCTTCAGTTAAGTCTGCACAAAATTGTTGTTTTTGCTCTCCAAAATCCAACTTTCTAAAGACAGTGGCTTTGAGATGTAAGTCCCAAAACTTGTCTACATATTTTGAATGGATTCGTAGGGAGAGAGCTTCAAGCTTTGGCATTTGGTGAGTACTTTGTCTTTGGCATCGGTTGAAGGAGTACGAGTGGAAGTGCGACGCGAGAGAGAGTGCGAGAAGAATAGCACGACGATATGGTGAACTCGCTCTACTGTAATGTGTAGAGCATAGTGAGTTCTTATTAGGTTTTTACAAAAGAATATGTGTACATACCTGGCGGCCCGCCCACTTACCTGGGCGACCACATTGGGCTTTAAACCCCAACAACCTCCCACTTAAAGTCCAATGTGGTACTTTAAGTGTGAGAGAAGCTACTATACAAGCTAATATACAAGAGATGTAGAGAAGTGATGTACTACCCTACACCTAACTGCTTGCGAAAATGCGCAAAGCTCTCTGAGGGAAGTCCTTTTGTAAGTAGATCAGCAGGATTTTTTGTGGTGTGAACTTTGACAAGCTGAAGTTGCTTATCCTCGAGCATTTCCCTGATGAAATGATACTTCACATCCACATGCTTTGTCTTTCAGTGATAAACTGGATTGCGAGCCAATTGTATAGCACTTTGACTATCACAATATAACACAGGCATCTCTTCTTTGATTCCCAAATCTGTTACTAGTCGATTAAGCCAAATTGATTCTTTGCATGCCTCTGATGCTGCAACATATTCAGCCTCTGTAGTAGACTGAGTAACACAATCTTGTAATCTAGAACGCCATGATACTGCTCCACCAGCCAATGTAAAGACATACCCTGACGTAGACCTTCGGTTGTCTAAGTCACCTGCATAATCTGAGTCTATAAAACCCTTTACACTCAGCTCCTGACTCCCATAGCATATACGCATACTCTTTGTAGCTTTCAGGTATCTCAATATTCCTTTCACTGCCTCCCAATGTTTCTTGCCTGGGTTTGACATGTATCGACTTACTACTCCCACTGCAAATGCAATGTCTGGGCGAGTAGCAATCATTGCATACATCAAACTACTCACTGCAGACACATATGGAATCTTATCCATTTCAGCCTGTTCTTCCTCAAACACGGGACAATCTTGTTTGCTAAGTTTCACATATGGTGGCAATGGAACACTCAATGCCTTTCCCTTCTCCATATTGAAACGTTGCAAAACCTTGTCAATATACTTTGTTTGAGATAACCAAATCAACTTCTTTGATCTGTCTCTCTCAATGTGCATACCAAGTATATGACTTGCCTCACCCATGTCTTTCATGTCAAACGATTTTGCCATCTTTGACTTCAAAGCTGAAATTTCTTCCAAGTGCTTGCCAGCAATCAACATGTCATCCACATACAAAATAAGGATCAGCCAATTGCCATCCTTAGCCTTCTTTGTATATAGACAGTGATCGAACTCACTACGTTTGTAGCCTTGAGAAAGCATAAACTTATGGAATTTATGGTACCATGCCCTCGGTGATTGTTTTAAGCCATAAATACTCTTTAACAACTGGCATACCCAATCTTCCTTCCCTTTCTCAACAAACCCTTTTGGCTGCTGCATGTAAATTTCCACGTCTAAATCACCATGCAAGAACGTTGTCTTGACATCCATTTGGTGCAACACCAAATCTAATATGGAAACCAATGCAAGAAAGCATCTCAATGTAGTCATCTTGACCACCGGAGAGAAGACTTCATCAAAGTCAATGCCTTGTTCTTGCTTAAAGCCCTTGGCAACAAGCCTTGCTTTGTACTTTGGCTGACTATCATGAGCGGTGATCTTATACCTGTTAACCCATTTACAAGGTAGAGCCTTTTTGCCCTGTGGTAATTTAACTAGCTTCCATGTCTTGTTTTTATGCAGAGCTGTCATCTCTGACTGCATGGCCAATTACCAATTCCCGGAGTCCTTCATTTGCACTGCTTCCTTGTAACATGAAGGCTCATTGCAATCAGTCAACATGACATAGTTCATAGATGGAACAAACCTATCAGGAGGTCGCGTGACACGTCCAGATCTACGCACAATAGGTGGCTCAGGCTCAGCCACAACCTATGGTTCCACTCTATCCTGTCCTTGCTCCTCTTGAGCCCTGACATTTTGTCTTGCACGTGCAGGTCCATCTTCTTGGAAGACAACTCTTCTAATCTCCTCAACCCTCTTTGGTTTAGAATGATATTGGATTCATTAAAGTGAACATCATTGCTGCGGACAACCTTTCTGGATTCGGGATCCCAAAGTATGTACCCCATCTCACCAGAATTACCATAGCCTAGAAAGATGCACTTTCTACTCTTTGGCTCAAGTTTGTTCCTAAATTCCTTTGGAACGTGAGTATATGCCTCACAGCCAAAGACTCTGAGATGCTTGTATGAGGGCATTTTGCCTGACCATACCATCTCTGGCACTGAATCCTTCTGCAAAACCTTGCTAGGAGATCTATTTACAAGATGAACAGCTGTTGATACAGCTTCAGCCCAAAACCCATTTGGCAGTTGTGCATTAGACAACATACTTCTGACCTTCTCTTGTATGGTCCTATTCATCCTCTCAGCAACACCATTTTGAGGAGGATTGTAAGGAGCAGTAAGTTCAAGTTTTATACCTTTTGACTCACAAAAGTCCTGAAAGGCCTTTGAAACATACTCTCCACCATTGTCCGTGCATAAGCATTTAAGCTTCTTGCCACTCTGATTCTCCACAAGTGTCACACACGTTTTGAAAACACTCAACGCTTCATCCTTGTGCTTGAGAAAGTAAACCCATACTTTCCTCGAGTAATCATCTATAAATGTCATAAAGTAAGAAGCTCCCCCTAGAGATAGGTTAGGCATAGGTCCACACAAATCACTATGAACAAGTGCCAACTGTGTATCTCTTCTACTGCTTCTATGCTTATGTGGCTGCTGTGTTTGCTTACCATACAGACAATGTTCACAGAATTCAAAATCATTAAATGAAAAGCCAGGCAAATAACCAGAACGAGACAAGATTTCCATTCCCTTCTTGGACATATGTCCTAACCGGCTATGCCACAAAGAAACGTTCGGCTGCTCGGTTACATTGATTACATTTTTAGAGACATTTGATACATAAATCATGTAAAGTCCTCCAGACTTTACTCCATGTGCTACTATCATAGAACCCTTGGATATCTTCCACATGTTCTGTCCAAAAGTGGTGACGTAGCCAGCATCATCAAGTAAACCTGTGGTGATCAAGCTCTTTGTAATTGCGGGAACATGTCTCACATTCTTCAGCGTGAAAGAAGAGCCATTCTGAAACTTCAATTGAACATCTCCAACACCTAAGATCTCACATGTCTGCCCATTGCCTAGCCGAACATGATCTTTAGTGGTCACATAAGAGGTAAACCACTCCTTGCTTGGAGACACATGAAGTGATGCCCTTGAGTCTATAATCCAGTCACTCAATGCATTTCCATCAGATGCTGTAAGAAGAGCTGAGTCCATTGTATTCTTCAAGAAGTAGATGTCTCCTGACACTAGACTGTCATCCTCTGCAACAGTGTTTGTCACATTTATTTCTTGAATCTTCACTGAGGACTTGTTCTTCTCACCATGGTCTTCAGCTTTCTCTTTGCCTTTTTCTATTTTCCATTCTCTGCAGTCTCTTTTCATGTGACCCTTCTTGCCACAATGGTAGCATTCTATGTCACTCTTGCCTTTAGCACTGCGGGACTTGCTACGAGACTGATTCCTCTTTCCACCTTTGTACTTTTCTTTGGTCCTTCCCCTGACAACTAAGGTTGTTCCTTTGCCTTTGTCCATTGTCTTTCTATTAGTTTCTTCAGTAAGCAGACTTCCTTCTACACCTGCTATGTTCAAACCATCTGGAGGTGCAGAATTACTCAAAGCTGTGTGAAAAGTGTCCCAACTTTCCGGCAATGTGATCAACAGGAACATAGCTCTAACAGGTTCATCAAACTTGACACCTTGAGCTGACAACTGACTATAGATTGTGTTGAATTCATTCAGATGATTGGACATACGTGTCCCTTCTTTCATCTTCAAGTCAACAAGCTTCTTAAGCCAGTATACCTGTGAAGCTGCACTCTGCTTCTCATAAAGATCACTCAGCTTTAACCATGCTTGATAAGCCGACATCTCGTCTGCTACATTGAAGTAAACGCTTTCTGCCAAAGTCGGCATAATGGTAGAAAGTGCCAATTCATCCATTTCGCTCCATTCATCTTCGTCCATATCTTCTGGTTTTATCCCCTTGAGCTTTATAGGTTTTATCTGCTTCTTTTGTACCAACACGTGTCAAATCTGCTTCTTCCACAATGGGAAATTGGTTCCATCTAGCTTCTTGATATTGTAAAGAGCAGTGTCCTGTGATCCAGCCATAGCTACGCTTCACAGTGGTTTACTTTCCTGGGAAAAATTCGGCAGAGTTTTCCCTGTAAAATGACCTCTGAACCAATATCAACCTGTCAAATGAACCAAGAAGGCTTCAGATTCTACATAATTTTCGACAGAGTCTCCTTTGTAAAATGGCTCTGGTGTACTCAAAAACAGACCAAAAAACAGCTCAAAAAACCACTGTCTCTCTAACATTGTAAGCTGTGGGTAAACCTGTCCTGCACCTGTACTGTCTCTGACTGTCCTGTCACTGTCCTGTAAGCATAGACTGCGACAATGCCTCAACGGCAGTAAAGAAAAGATGCAATCCCAAGTGTCTAACTCACAATCAATACATCCTAGCTGCCTATCTAAGGGTGCTCGAGGGATCGCTCCAAGACCTGTATCACCGAAAGGATCTCAACATTCGAGAATCCCCCAGCTCAATAAAACCTCACTCGACCCTCAACAAAGGCTGCAGTAAATCTGACAGTACATAGACTTCCCACAAAGTCATACATCCACAAATTTCCCACTGTATGTTGTAACCGCTGTGGCGGTTGTTTGCTGCGTGACTCACAGCCAGCAAACCCTCAACAAACATACATCATCTCTGACAATACATCCCATGTGGAAGTACCTGCAATGTCAGGATGAAATCTGGAATATCAAGCAGCAAACACAAGCTACCTGATGAACTAGTGGATGTCGCCTACAGTCTGTGTGTAGATGCGCCCGTGTCGTATGTGACACGCCTCCAAGAATTGTGAGCCGTCCTTTGATGTGTAGACAACCACAAATCAGCACTCTAGGAGTGTCGATATCCTCAGCACCTGCAGTCGTAGGCCGAAAACCCCAAATTTGCAGAGTCGGATCTGCACCCGTCGAGACCACGTAATCGAAAATGGCCTGCGCAGACTTTTGTCGAAGCCGAACGGTGGCCGAGATGACCTCAGAATGAAATTCTGAGCACACCTAGCTCTATGGGCTATCCCACAAGATTTGGGGCCGTGTCTTTGCCTGTCAAATTTCACTCCAATCTGAGCTGGTGACTCTAGCCTCCTGCAGTGCTGCCCCGAGCTTCGATATGAGCTCTGATACCAATTGAAGGAGTACGAACGGAAGTGCGACGCGAGAGAGTGCGAGAAGAATAGCACGACGATATGGTGAACTCGCTCTACTGTAATGTGTAGAGCATAGTGAGTTCTTATTAGGTTTTTACAAAAGAATATGTGTACATACCTGGCGGCCCGCCCACTTACCTGGGCGACCACATTGGGCTTTATACCCCAACATCGGTGGCCAAAAATTGCTTCATAATGGAAGCTCTTAAAGCTTTCCATGTTTGTGGAGCTTCATCGTTTGCCCGTACGCTAGACCACCATTGCCTGGCGGACTTTTGAAAATGCATAATTACATGGCATAGCTTAGAGGACTCTGTGAAGCCCTCATTCTCAAATGCCGCATCGAATTGTTGGATGAAAGCCAAGATTTTGTCCGTAGCACCAAAGGTGCCATTGTAGGTAAGGAAAGAGATGCTCTTTCCTCCCTCTTTGAACTTCTTGAGCTTGGACGATTGGACGATCTCTTCCACGCGGCATAGGATTTCCTATTGCCTCTTCTTTTTTATGGTTCAAAAGTTGCACCATCGCTTTCTTCAGAAGATGAAGAATTTGAGGAAGATGGAGAAAAGGGTGACCTCTTTCTCGCCTTTTTCTTGCCTTGGTCCTCCTTGTCTGCACCATCACTGTCCTCATAAGAGGAAGAGGATGAAGAAGATGGAGAAGAGGGTGACCTCTTTCTCGCCTTTTTCTTCTCTTGCTTTCTGTCATTCCTCTTTGAACTATGGTGTGGAGAGGTGTGCGATGGTCTTCTCCGTTTAGGAGGTAATGGAGAGCGTTTTACCCGCCCTCTTCGCTGAGCCATCTCCGTCGAGGTGACAGGAGACTCACTTCTTTCTCGTTCCTTTGATGAGGGATCTTGAGTTCTCCTTTGGGAAGGAGATGCATCATCAAGAAGTAAATTTTTGAGTCCTTCGTATGGATCCTCTTCTTCCCGAATCAGAAAGAGGCCTCTTTTGGAAGTCTCACAAGGAGGCTTCCTACGTACTCTCTTGTCATGGTGGGGAGCTTGGAGAATCCCATGAGCACAAAGCTGCCGTTGCACTTCACTTTGGAGGGATGGATTGCCCATGGCTTGTTGAAGCTTAGAAACAAGGTAGTTAACAAGCATAGGGGGATCATTACTAGCCTGCTCATTAGCAAAATCAAAGCTATCAACATTAATTTCACTCTCTTTACTATTGTCAGCCATTCTAACAATTTTTAGGTGTGATATTTTTAGGTGTACTTTGGCACTTCAAGCCCTAGTTGCTGCTTCTCTTTACCCCTTTAGAAAAGTACTCAAGCTACTGTACCCGTGGCTTGAATATCATTAATTGTAAGCAATAGAAGGAGGGTCTTTCAACACCATAACAACATCGGCTCCTGTCAAGATTCTAATAGCTCAATAGTGGTTAGCCCCATAAGACTCCACTATAATGACCATAGCTCTTTACAATGATGCCCCGTTATCTGCACGAAGGCAGACGCATTGCAAGGCTGAAAAATCCCTATTCTACTTACTCAATTGCAATTAATAACAACCACCATTTATAGCTAGCTTGAGGACCTCCCTTCTTGAGCAAGAAAAGAGAAAAATTACGCTCTGATACCAATGTAACATTTAATGGCCTAGTAACTTGTGTGTAGCAGAAAATAGCATAGACATAGTGAGCATTTCATTAGAATAGATTCCTAATGAGCATAGCAAGAGTGCTTGGATGGAGAGAGCAACAAAAATCATAACACCTAGTTAGATAGGCATGAACAATACTTCACAAGAGAGAAATTAATCTATTGACAACAGTTGAGGACCGGATTTACATGGAGTCGGTCCCCATTCTAAAAGGCTTTGTATTATAGGTTTTATAGGTTTCCCCCATCAAGGGAGACATTTTACAATATAATTCTTTGTGTACCTTCAATAACTAGCTAGTGCAATGAAGATGGAAACTTCAAGCACTAAACAGACACTTATAAAACACAACATCAATTCCCTCACGGTCTCAGATCCAAGACCTCACACACCTTTGAAGATGGTGAGAGTTAACGGGGTATGAGAGTAGATTGAGAGGAAGGAGTAGTCTTACAAGAAAGAAGTATATCTCCTCACCTAATCACTCATAATAGCTTATAATTAGCATGGAAGAGGAGATGGGCATGCATTGAAGCTTGGCTCTTGGTTGGATTTGCATCACAAAGCCAAGAGTTGTTGGTGTCAGCCTCCCTTCTCACAAGCTTGGAGTAGGTGATGAGCTTTCCATTAAAGCTTGAGAAGGAGAGAGAGAGTCTTCTTGCTTCACATGAGATTGTGTGATAATTCCTTGCCAAAATCAGCCCCCTCTCTCTCTCTTGGTCGACCCCTCTTGCAAATTACTCATGTTGGCACCCAATTGGACCTTGCAAAGCTTAGCCAATGAAAATTAAGAAGCATAGCCTTGTGACATGTGTCCCCCTTTCCCCTTTTGTGAGAGCTTTAGGTAATTAAATAATGTAACTAAACTCTCATTGGACCACTCTGTCTTCTGGCCAATAGGAATCAAGCAAGCCATTGAACTGTTGAATACTCATTGGACGCCCAGGGAGACTGTTGATTAATAAGTCTTATTGATTCGTGTTTTTAAATGAATTAAATTAAATGAATTATTGGTTCATGTTTTTAAACCATTTAATGACAGCATAGTAACAACCAATCGTGGCATAAAAGAAACCAAAGTATAAACAAATTATGGAAAAAAAAAAAATCGAATTCGGCTCAACTCCAACCTGAGAGGTAGTGTTTTGTTCAACAAGCTCCATAGTGCTACTTTAAGAAGGGGAACTCAGCAACATCCCACACACACATTCGTCTATTGTGAACCAATGTAAACGGCAAACACACTCAACTTACTTTCCACGATACACACAACAGAGAGCAAAGCTAAGCGAGGGGAAAGATAATCCCTCACCTTGTGTTAAATAGTTGCAAGTAGAAGCCCATCCAACAATAATCAATCAATTAGTCCCACGAAAATTGCTTACAAAATCGGTCCGAAGTCCAAGTTTGCACGAGACACAACTACAATGTTATGATAGTACAAGTGATTTGCAATGGCGCACAGAGAAGAGAAAGGGGTACCAAATTGGCATACTGGAGAACAAACCACTATGCCAATAGGCAAGCAAAAGTGCTTGTAAAGACATGTGCAAAAAATGTATTCACGCTCGAGAGAGACCAAATAAAGGAAACGTACCCAAAGGTGACTACTCTATTGAATGAGTTTAGGGGTGGGATCCCACCACAGAAAACTAGCACCTCAAGGGTTTTTCTAAGGTAAATAAAACCTATTTACCTTACCAAATTATGCGAATTAGGAGAAAGATTTAGGGTTGTTTACAAGAATTTAAGTGGATGGCACATCCCAAGTCCAATTAATGTTGCAATTTAAAGGGTTGGACAAGAGTATCTAAGAATAGAAGACTGCTTATCAAGGGAATTTTTTCCGCTAGTAAGCCACAAATAAACGTAACTGTGTGTGTGTGTGTGTGTGTGTGTGTGTGTGTGTGTGTGAGAGAGAGAGAATAGAATTTCAAGGGAAAATATCAACAATCACAAATAGCAAGGTACAAACTCAAGGTAAACTCCGACAAAACAAAATAACCATCTATTCCATTAGTAGCTCAAGTGTAAGCATGTGTTGTTGGATGAAGCAATCGTAGGAAGACAAAATGACCATGTGTGTGAGTGAGAGGGAGAGAGAGAGAGAGAGGGAGAGAATTATCATAGCATTTTTGCACATCATAAATACATACATCTCTAATTGATGCATATCACCATCCATCACTTGCTATAGTCAATGAGCTGTGAGTTGTTTTATCTCTTCACATTTGAAACTATATTCAATGAGCTTATCCTAAATTGAAATGTGATGCTTAGATGCATCTCATCATTGGTACGCCTCATGATTTTATCACTTGCTATCTTTACTTCTCTTTACCAATTTTTGGAAGAGGTATCCTCTCCTTTAGATCAAGAGTGGAAGAGCTATCCTCTTCCTTTGGATCAAGAGATTGTGTTCTAAGCTTATGGCGATATCACTCAGATTCAACGAAGAACACCTTTTCAAAGCTTTATTCCACGTCTGAAAAATACTCGCATTTGTAAGCGCACATCAAATCATTTTGCATTACGAAAAGCCACAATGCATGCCAGGCACTGATAAGATGGGACGGCCAGGCTTAAGCTAAAGTTGTATAGGGGACGGCCATGCATTCTCATTAACACGTACTACATTCACATGCAGCATGCTCTTTGTCGGGCAAAATTATCAAGATGAGTGTGCTAACATGATATCTCAGGCAATTACCATCTGACAGACCTTGACAGACCAACAAGGCTCCCTAATCATAATATCAAGATGAGTGTGCTAACATGATATATCTCAGGCAATTACCATCTGACAGACCTTGGCAGACCAACAAGGCTCCCTAATCATAAGAAAATTACACCATAATTACAGCAATAATTCGATCAATTCTGCGAAACCAAGCCAAACAAATTCCCCGTAAAACCCTCTTAGTGTTACAAGAAAACAGTAAAAAATGGCAGTATGTACAACAGGCTCCTTAATTAAATTTCCTCCGTTAAAAGAGGGCGGGCAATAAACAAATGTGTCCATGGGGGAAAAGTACTACAACCCCCAAACCTCGTAAAACACTAGCCTACGCTTTCAGTTAGAGAGGAAGACCTAAAAAGAGGCAGACATTAATCTAAAAACTACAATTAGCAGAGATCAAGCCTTCCTGGCCTTCTTTGCAGGAGTTTTCTTCGCTTTGGGCGCAGCTTTAGGCTTTGGAGACTTGGGAGCAGGCTTGGCAGGTGACTTAACGGGAGACTTGGGAGCCACCTTCACTGCTTTGGGCTTTGGGGTCTTCTTGGGCGTTGCTGCCTTCTTAGGCGCTGGCTTTTTGGGGGTTGCTGCTTTCTTGGGGGTTGAAGCAGGAGGAGGCGGAGGGGGTGCTGCAGCAGCAGCAGGAGGCGATTTAGCAACCACAGCCTTCTTTGGTGCTGCCTTCTTAGCAGACTTCTTGGGCGACTTGGCCTTCTTGGGGGCGGCCTTCTTTGGCGCTACCTTCTTGGGCGCTGGTTTTATTGCCTTTGGGGCAGAGGGTGCCTTTGCGGCAGCGGAAGACTTGCTCTTCTTGGGAGCCACTTGCTTTTTGAGCTCATCAGATAGCTTGTACGAAGCCTTGACCTTCACTAGTTTGTTCTGTTTTACCAAATTTCTCAGCTGTACTGTCAAAAGCTTCTTGAAATTGGGAGGAAGAACACCCTTATACTTGGCATCTATGTACTTGGCAATGGCATACTGACTGGAACCAGTCCTCTCCTTAAGTGCGGCAATAGCCTCCGAACTCATCTGCAGATTAGAAGCAGGCAGTCAAAAATGGGCATACCAGGAACCAGCCCTCAATCACAAATGCATGTCCAGGAAACTTATTGGCAATCGGCCATGAAGAAAAACCGGATCGCCATGGTGAAAATAAAACCTCTCTCTCTCTCTCTCTCTCTCTCTCTCTCTCTCTCTCTCTCTCTCTCTCTCTCTCTCTCTCTCTCTCTCTCTCTCTGAAAACGCAAAACAAGCCTAGTCTGAAATAATACAATCAAGTGCCCAATGGTTGCAACTGCGTACAGTAAATCAAAGTTCTCCCCAATCTAGCAGAGAAAAGGAAAAAGACCTGAAGATAACTGGGGTGAGCAGGTTCCGATTTACTCTTTGGCGTAGCAGACTTGGCCTTCTTGGGAGCGGCCTTCTTTGCCTTCTTCTCTGCGGGCGGAGGAGCCGGGGAAGCTTCAGCGGCGGCCATGGAAATACGCGGAAAACTTGCGAGAGGGCTGAGGTGCAGGAGCTCGGGATCTGACTGTGGATTGACAAGAAATGAGCCAGACATACAGTGTGTATAAAAATAACCACACGAGGTTATGTGACGATGAAGCTGCTTTTTAAGCCTTGTTGAAGGCCCCTTCTTGAAATCCTGGCTTCCTATTGGTCCATTCACCAAAGAGAGGATCGAAGTCCGCTTCAAGTTTAATTTTGAGCCGTTAGATCTGACGCCATCGACGGTTAAGTGCTTTTCTCCTTCACGAAACTGTTTCCTTTTGCTCTTTGTTTTTGCTTCCAGCTTTTGAATCCCATCCATGGTGCCACCTTCTCTCACATTTCATGGCCTCCCTATCCGAGACCATTGCTTACATATTCCCCTTGCCACCAAGCCCACTTCCCATGGCAACCACCAAGTTTTTCCTACTCAAGTTCAATGCACAAGACATGTGCCTCGGACAGTTGCAGTGTGCTTTCTCTGCTACCAGAGTCCCCTCACTGAGCACCATTATGCGCCTGTTTGTAGTAATCTTGTCAGTGGAGGAGCGTATGGTACTTGTACATCTCATTTCATCATCGAGTTGCTCTCCCAAGTCTTAAAGAGCAACCGCACTATCATTTCTACCAAGTAGCTTTTATGTAGTGATTTGTGAGCAACATGTGCAATGTTGGGGAACTCAGGACAACTCTTGCATAGAAAAATGATAATAATAAGACATATCAAAGACTAGGGTGAGAAAGTATGCGTAGATTGTTTGATTTCTCATTGTGACATTCGAATAAACTCACACACAAAAACCAAAAGAATCCCCTTGTGTGCTTCATCCTCTTGAGGTTAAGACCCAGATATGCCCTTGGTAAATGACTAGAAAGAGACTCTGCAATGCATCGATTACGTGGTTTTATAGCATGACTTTCCTTAGGCCAAGTTACTATGATTGAGAGAGATATTTCAATCAGCATACAAAGACAACAAACACGCATGAAAGCACAACCTCCGATTGTGACCATCCAATGTGTAGTTTGATGGGAGATATTGTTTGAAAGGTAATTGTAAGCTTAAAACTCAAATAATATTAACACATCCATTGAAATTTACTTGGGAACATGCTCTTGGAGTTCATGATTTTTAAATTTCTACGTAGAACCCAAGCCTATGTGAATGGGACCTCAACGAGACTCCCACGTTACACAATCTCGAATTCCTCCCACTCTTCTTGATCAATTGGTACCATACCAACGATTTCATCATGTTTTTTGTCATGCACAATACCACCATCTTTCCTCATCATGTGTTGTAAGTTGTGTGCATGGAATAGATGTTGTCCACCAACCTTGCATAAAGTCATCACTACTGCCAAGAACATGGTAACATGGGGGCGGGGGGGGGGGGGGTATCACATTCTCTCTAATGTCTTCAACTTCCATGGCCTACTTCAATGCACATGCAATGAGCATGGGACAAAGAATGCGTAGAAAAGCAACCACGATTACTAGGGTTGACCACCCCATTTCCCTATATACACATACAGGAAGTAAAATGTTGTCCACTAAAAGTAAATCCAAGTCTAACAAGAATCTCCTCAACTCAACTGACTCACAAGTTGTACAACCAGTATCTATAGAAGTTACTGTTGTTGACTAATCCAAGAAAAAGCATCGAAATTGAGGGTAAAGGCATAAACTATTGGTATCTAAATCATTTTCCAACTCTCAAATGGTCCACCCTCAAGGAAAGAGTATTGTCCACTAAAAGCCATTCATGACCAACGTAGACCCCATGCTCTTAGACAATGTGCACGTGAATACTCCATTCACTGCACCCCCTGACTCTTCAGAGCTATTCCCCTCCGAGGATATATTACTTGATGGTAGAAGCCTTGCCGAAGTGCAAGAGGTTGAGCAATATATCATTGCGGCTAGGGAAAAGGAAATTGAGAGCTTACACAAGGCGGAGCAACGAAGAGAGTTAAAAGCAAAAGCTCCTATGTCAATATCCTTGCTAGGAGAGCGAGTGCTCCTGAATTAGCGACCACTAAGGTCAACCCATAGAGAGCCACATTGCATATAGTTCTAAAGACACCCCTAGCACCTCAATCCTAGATGGAGCGTTCTTAAATGAGAACTGGGAGTACAAACTACAAACGGAAACTCTAACCGACTTATACACATGTCACCCCTATCACGTGGGTTGGTTAAATGTCCTACAATCCACAACGGGTGCTACTAGCGTAGAGGATCAACGACAAAGAGTTTGTGAGGTCATCCATAGGGTTATTGAGCTAGAGAGACAGAACAAGGGGATCCATATGCCTTCAATGGGTCTCATGAGATTCTTGGATACAAGGAAGGCTAAACAACCAACCTTATCACAAATGGAGACTCCCTCGGTAACTCCGATGGATCCCTCATATGTTGTTTCGCCAGGGATCTCAGTGCAATCTGAGCCTACAAGTGATAGCTTTACTTTTCCAAGTCTAGCTCATCTTTCCCTTGATGACACCACGGCTACCATGCATAGCCCAATGATGGGCATGCCAAGAAACACGCCATGGACCTCATTTGTTAGTAAAGCACCTACATGGTAGCTCAATGCCGACAACGGCCCCTACAAGTGTGTACCAATCGTATGCACCTATGGGTCATCGCACTCATGTAGCCCCTACCCCTCCCATTGTTTCAACAACCTATGCTCCACAACCACAACACCCAAGTTCTTATTTCCATGGGACCATACCGGCTAGCATTAGCATGTCACATCCGACGTCTGCTATGGCTAGGGCCACACATATGAAATTTGGAACGCCACATGGCACAACACCGTACCAAACGTGGAACCCAAGGGCTTCCTATGCGCCAAGCCCAATGCCAATACCTAATCCACATGTAGTCTCTGGAGCACCTCCACCCACGGTTCCTGCTCACTTAGGTGACTTGGCAAGATTTGCTCAAGCTATCGGTCGATCTATTGCTGAGAATATGTGTAACAGCCTGATAGAGAACCTAGAAGTAAGGGAATACAAATAGCCAAGCTCACACAAAAATTTAGACGGGGATGTGAGAAAGCATATCGAAGTGTTTGAACAATATGCGATTCTCTAGGAGAACACAATGACCTGCATAAGAGTAATGCTTTAAGCCTAACCTTAAGTGGGAAGGCTGGGGATTGGTATAGAACCCTAAGGGCGGTAGAAAAAACGATTTACCCTACTCTTAGGAGACTATTCTTAAAAGAATACATACGAGAGGGAGTGCTTTGGGGTGTAGCCTCTCAGCTCCAGAAAGCCCAACAAGAGGAAGGAGAGTTGGTGAGAGACTTTATTAGTCGCTTAAAGCATTTGAATTCTTGTGTAATCCAAATGAGCGCTTCAATAATAATCAATTGCTAGATATACGACATGAGGATATCTACAATGACCTAGTCATTAGAGGTATCACCACCACTTGGGAAGCAGTCACCACCAATGCGATCCAATTGGAGAATAATTTAATGATTCAAGGAGAAAGAGTGTCTGTTGAGCCTAAATCTATTAGCTCGCAAGCATCGGGGCATCAGCCAATGACCCTAAAGCCTATTGCTAAAGAGCCAAAGATATCTGAGATGACTTTAGCAGATCTCACCAAGGCCATTCAAGAGAGTCTTAGAGACAATCCTGCTCCGCAAAACAATCATATGTATCCAAGAAGGGAGCAACAATGGTGCTTAGTATGCTATGGACCTCATAGTACCAGTGAATGCCCTACTTTTAGAGTAAAATTCAATGGGAACTTCAATGCATGTGGGAGGTATGGTCATCAAGCTAAGGATTGCATAGTATTTAAGCACACAATGTCCAATAGACCAACCTTAGCATGGGCAGACACACCTCGAGTGCCTGCATTGATGCCCCGGCCCCACCTCTTGAACAAACGTCACAACACATGGTCCCTAGGGTCCAAAATGTTGTTCAAACAACATCCTTACCACCTCCAGTGCTAGGACCGCAACCACCACATCCGAGAATCACTTTCATGAATCAAGTGGGTTGTGAGTCACCCATTGCTTGTTTGGAAGGTTGTGAGGAAGGTATAGACCCTAATATTGCCTATGGGATGGATGCACTTGAAGAAAGTCCACAATACTACATGGAGGACTATTGGGGACAAGTCAAACCTGTCTATCAAGTAGCCGCTCTTGCTGCAAGAGGCCAAAATGTCAATTACACTCCTAAGAGACCACCTCTTCAATGCTATGAGTGTGGAGGTCCACATCGTGTGGCCGAGTGTCCTATTAGGCTACAAAAGAACGCCACACTAATGCAAACCAATCAAGCCAGCACATCCACAATGGCGATACTCATGTGTAATCTTGATTGAGGTTACCGAGGAGCCATCACAAAGTACAACGTACTCACACGATCGATGCTCCAAAAACAAAATTATATTCTTGAGAAAAGAAACACGGCATCAATTGCCCAATCTCAGAAAAAGAAGAAAACATGAAGGAAGAGATCACAAAAAGCAGGGAAGTCAGACCCCAGTTCAAAGACTAACATAGTGATTGGTGACGATCCCGTATATATGAACGATGCTGAAGAGGATTCTAATTTAGGTGAAACCATGGAGACCAAAACGACCACTAAGATAGAAACCAACAAGGAAGATCTTCATGAGCCATAATGGCCAGGATCTAAGAAGAAGATATGAACTTATCCAAACCCTACAGAGGAGATCGAGCGAGTCAAGCAATTGAGGAGTTTGGTAGAAGATACCCAAAGGGATCTAGAACCAGTACCTAGGGAGATCTAGATTACAGAGACCGTGTTCCCTACGCAACAACAACCTCACCAAGTTTATAGACCCTTAGCCATACCTAGTGTCATCCAATAAGAAAGTGGCTTAAAGTCATGGGAAAGTGGGCGTACTCACTTCTTGATGGAAAGAATGTTTACAGAGGGACTACCTGATCCTATTGAAGAAATGGAGATCCCATCTTCCCCATGTCAAGGGACTGAAGCCCAAAAGGTGTCGTTAAACATTGCCAAATTGATGGATTTCATGTCTTCAGAAGTTAGAACCACCATCATGTCCAAACTATATAAAGACCCTGAGCTAGTCTCAGCTCTTCGAGCCTTCCTCAATGGAGAACTGAAGTTTGGGCTACCACAATTTGCCCAGATGGATGGAGTTGGGGAGATGCCAATAGAGGAGGAACACTTAGATCCACAACCCAACCTAGATGAGAACCTTGTTATAGAAATACCTGTTAACAAGTTGGGACAATACTTTGAGGGTGATGAATCCAATGCGACCATACAATCACTACGAAAGGATTAACTGTGAAGGGAATCCTTGATGGTGTCGTTGGGGTTAGCATTGTGACTAAAAATTGCTGGGAAACTACGGGAAGACCTCACCTTGCGACCACAACCATAGTAGTGAAGATGGCCAATGGTTCTATTGTTAAACCTATTGGGATGCTAGAAGATCTCAAGATCAAGGTCTTTGGACATAAAATAAGAATTACCTTCATTGTTATGGATTTCTCCAAGCACACTGTGGCATCTGAGATGATCTTAGGACGTCCTTTCATGAGGGAAGCAAAAATGGTGCATGACTGGTCTAAAAACCTTTAGCTTAAGTGTTATAAAGGGAGTTTACTAGCGTGATGAGCCTGGGGAGGGTAACAATGTTATATGACCCCCAAAGTTACAAAATTAAAATGTTGAAAACCAACAGACAAAAAAATCAAAGTGCCACAATGTAAAATCTTAAGCTAGAAGAGAAATCTCAGCTTGATTTGGTACTCCACTCACATGTATCGCCTATGGTACTAGAGGCCTAGAGGTTCCCAGTGTGGGCGCTTTTCTTTGAAAAGCAAAAAACCCAAGGCATACAAAATAA
This sequence comes from Adiantum capillus-veneris, assembly GCF_014529385.1. Taxonomy (NCBI): domain Eukaryota; kingdom Viridiplantae; phylum Streptophyta; class Polypodiopsida; order Polypodiales; family Pteridaceae; genus Adiantum; species Adiantum capillus-veneris. The sequence goes on along the minus strand of NC_140956.1, from coordinate 69,371,910 downwards.
GCACACACATCAAAATGGAATCACTGTGAAAAGACTTTGGGGGTCAAAGAAAAGGAAATAACTCAAGCGATGATTTCATATGCAATTCCTTTTATCGTAGCTTAACTACAAGGTCTTCTAGGTATAGCCTCTAGTCAGCCCTCGTACATGAAATACTTGGCTCTCGCATTAAAAAACTTAATTGACCAGAGAAAATTGAGAAGGTTGCCCATGGTATTAATAGTCGATCTTTAGTGCCTTTTGACCATTAAATTAGCGACCCCGAACTTGTTTAGTTTTTTACCTTTACAACTGTTTATGCGTTTGATTATATTACAGTTTAATGTTTATTGCTGACAAATGGTTTAAAATATTGTTACCAATCAATTTGTCTGACTACAACTGTATATGCTTTTTAATTGTATATGAGAATGCAATTACTGTGCCAATGTTGTTTAATTTTGCAGTGACTGAAGAAGGCTAAGGACACTCATCTCAAAGGCTCTTCCACCTCGACGAATGAGCTTCAACTCAAAAGCTTCCGAGGATGGACTCTACATCAGGAAGGGGGGCATGTTAACCCTCATGCACATTCCTATCACCTACGATAGACGCCGTATTATTTATTTGGTAGAGTCAGGTAATGGGCTTGTCGGTCCAATAGGAAAAGGGTAAGAGTGATCGCCAATGAGAGGCACACACTAACAGGAACATTCAAGGGTTAGTTGGCTAAGTATGGGCGCCCAAGTGTGAATGGGGCAAGCTCATATAAAAGTCACCTAAACCTAAAAATCATTCACTCTCATTTGTGCGATTGAAGAGTGCTCTTGCTCCATCTCCATCTTCTTCTTCTTCATCTCCTTGTGTGTGTGTGTGTGTGTGTGTGTGTGTGTGTGTGTGTGTGTGAGAGAGAGAGAGAGAGAGAGAGTGTGTGTGCGATCGAGCATTGCGACGACGGCACGGCGGCGACGAGGCGGTTGAACGCGGCACAGCAGTAGCTCCTTCTTCTTCGCGGTGAGG